>NC_061105.1:8295299-8332799 GCF_015104395.2 Macrobrachium nipponense | reverse complement strand
ATAAAAACACCAAAATATAGAGAGAAAGTACTATATTTCAGAGACTGCTGTCTCCCTCTTCAGGGAGACAGCAGTCTCTGAAATATAGTACTTTTCTCTCTATATTTTGGTGTTTTTATGGGCTCCTTTTATTAGATGGAATTCTGTTGTTACAGAATATTTTTACCAGTCATATATATATATATATATATATATATATATTATATTATATATATATTTATATATATCAATTCAAGCTACAAATGTCCTTTAATATCTAAATACACTTTACCTCCCAAATGATATATTTTCATATATGTACCGAAGGGAATTTTTAGTTGATAATAATTTCGTCCCCCCATGGATCGAACCACCGTCCAAGTGGACGGGGACGAAATCAGGACAGTCAGTGACGCTATCCAATCAGCCAACAGAGACGCTATAAGTTCATATCGATTCTGACCTTAAAACAATCACCTCGATCTCGGTGCTTTCGTAATTAGAATCGATATGAAACCCCCGTCTACCATGTTAGCCAATTCGAGCGTTTGACAGCACGTAGCCTTTTGTTATGAATAATTATCACATCAAACCGTGATCCATTTATATATCAATTCAAGCTACAAATGTCCTTTAATATCTAAATTCACTTTACCTCCCAAATGATATATTTTCATATATTACCGGAGGGGAATTTTTTAGTTGATAATAATTTCGATATGAACTTAAAGCGTCTCTGGTTGCTGATTGGATAGCGTCACTGACTGTCCTGATTTCGTCCCCGTCCACTTGGACGGTGGTTCGATCCCATGGGGGACGAAATTATTATCAACTAAAAAACAAATTCCCCTTCGGTACATATATGAAAATATATCATTTGGGAGGTAAAGTGAATTTAGATATTAAAGGACATTTGTTCGCTTGAATTGATATATAAATGGATCACGGTTTGATGTGATAATTATTCATATTATATATATATATATATATGTATATATATATATATATATATATATATATATATATATATATATATATATATATTAAATATATACATATATAAAATTGTTGGTCTGGGAGAAAAAGACAAGAAAATTGTACTTGAGAGAGAGAGAGAGAGAGATTATAACTAGAACGTCCGAAACATTTCTATTTGCTATAAAGATCTAATCTGGAGCCAGTAACTTGGCGAGAGAGAGAGAGAGAGAGAGAGAGAGAGAGAGAGAGAGAGAGAGAGACCCCAACTGAAACAATTGAGACAGATTTCTTTATGTTATAGAGACCTAATCTGTAGGCAACAACTTCGTGTATGAGAGAGAGAGAGAGAGAGAGAGAGAGAGAGAGAGAGAGAGAGCCAAATGGCATGGAAGACACGATAAACAACTTTGTAACGAGACGCTTGTCCAATTGCACATGACCGACAACTGTCATTTGGACGTCAAATAGCGCCTATAAGTAGCGGTGCTACTATTACTACTTCTGCTACTATTAAGACTACTGCTATCAACGAGACACAAAAGAGGGAGGAAGAATATATATATATGTATAAAAAGGAGAACGCGAAGAGGAATTGAGTCATATCTTTCGCTTGAGCTAAAGCGAGTGATGTTGATAACCCAGCCATAAATATTGATAATATTGACGTTTATGGAGAGCTCTAGAAGTTTGGGCCTATTATTTGAGACCCGAAAGGAGATGTCCTTTTTTTTATTTTCCCTATAGAGTTTAGTGTTTTTGGCATCTCTCTCTCTCTCTCTCTCTCTCTCTCTCTCTCTCTCTCTCTCTTCTTAACACTTAAGATTTTGGCTTTAGATTAGATCTCTGTAGCAAGTAGTTTCAGTTTGGGGTTCTTTCTCTCTCTCTCCCTCTCTCTCTAGACACCGGGAAGATTTATGATGAGCACAAATTAGCCTATATTACCCCTACTTTCAAAAGTGGATCAAGACTAGAGGCAATTAATTATAGACCTGTGAGTCTAACATCACATATTATGAAAGTGTATGAAAGGGTAATGAAGAAAAATATTATGAAACATTTAATATAAAATAATTTGTTTAATATAGGACAACATGGTTTTGTACCCGGAAAAAGTACACGAACCAACTGTTAGTCCACCGTGAGAACATATACAAAAATATGAAAAACGGAAATGAAACAGATGTGGTTTATCTGGACTTTGCAAAAGATTTTGAAACAAGTATAAGACGCCATAATATATTAGCGAAGAAAATGAGAAAACATAATATAGTGGACAAAGTAGGAAGATGGTTAAAAGAATTTTTACACAACAGAAAACAGATAGTTATTGCAAACGATGAGAAATCGGATGAAACCAAGGTAATATCCGGTGTGCCACAAGGTACGGTGTTAGCTGCAATACTGTTTGTTATTATGATGAAGACCCCCATAGACAGTAATGTTAAGGATTCGGTAGTGAGTAGTTTCGCAGATGACACAAGAATAAGTAGAGAAATTACTTGTGATGAAGATAGGAACGCTCTACAAAGAGACCTTAACACAGTATATGAATGGGCAGAGGTAAATAGGATGGTATTTAGCTCTGATAAATTTGAATCAATAAATTATGGAGTTAGAGAAGGAAAGCTTTATGCATATAGGGGACCTAATAACGAGACAATCACTAATAAGGAAGCAGTTAAAGACCTTGGTGTGATGATGAAATAGGAACATAGGGGTCATGGTTGTTTTCATTGGAATACAAAAAAATTAGGGTAAATTTTGTTAACTGGGCAAAAAAAAAATTTGGTTAAAAAAGCAAAAAAATGGGAATGTTGTTACGGCACTTCAAAAAACAACGAAAAGCTTTGAACCAAACAACCACATTGGAGTTGGGGGAATTTTTTTATTGGGTTTATTTTATAAAAACATATGTTCGTAGTCCACTTGAATATTGCAATATGATATGGTACACACACTATCAAAAGGATATTGCACAAATAGAGAGTGTACAAAGGTCCTTTACAGCTAGAATAGAAGAAGTTAATGATCTTGACTACTGGGAAAGACTACAATCCTTAAAATTATATAGTCTAGAAAGGAGAAGAGAACGCTACATGATAATTCAGGCATGGAAACAAAGAAGGAATTGCCGAAAACGTCATGGAGCTAAAATTATCAGAAAGAGCAAGCAGCGGTAGATTAATAGTGCCCAAAACTATACCAGGAAAAATAAGGAAAGCACACAGGACATTGATCCACTACGCACCAGCATCGACAATGCAGCGTCTATTCAATGCGTTGCCAGCTCATCTGAGGAATATATCAGGAGTAAGCGTAGATGTGTTTAAGAATAAGCTCGACAAATATCTAAGCTGCATCCCAGACCATCCAAGATTGGAAGATGCAAAATATACGGAAGATGCACTAGCAACTCTCTGGTAGGCATTAGAGGTGCCTCATACTGAGGGACCTGGGGCAACCCGAACAAGATGTAAGGTCTGTAAGGTAAGGTAAGGTCTCTCTCTCTCTCTCTCTCTCTCTCTCTCTCTCTCTCTCTCTCTCTTCTTAACACTTGAGTTTTGGCTTTAGATTAGATCTCTGAAGGAAGTAGTTTCAGTTGGAATATCTCTCTCTCTCTCTCTCTCTCTCTCTCTCTCTCTCTCTCTCTCTCTCTCTCTCTCTCTTCTTAACACTTAAAGATTCTGGCTTTAGATTAGATCTCTATAGCAAGTAGTTTCAGCTGGAATCTCTCTCTCTCTCTCTCTCTCTCTCTCTCTCTCTCTCTCTCTCTCTCTCTCTTTATTTCTAACACTTAAGATTATGGCTTTAGATTAGATGTCTATAGCAAGTAGTCTCTCTCTCTCTCTCTCTCTCTCTCTCTCTCTCTCTCTCTCTCTCTCTCTTTTGGGTCTAAATGGGTCGGTGGAAGTTCCTCTCTCCACTTCAGTGGTTGCGTAATATAAAGGAGTGAGAGAGAGAGAGAGAGAGAGAGAGAGAGAGAGAGAGAGAGAGAGAGAGAGAGAGATTAGCTTTTTAAAGGTGATATATCTGGAATCAGGGGCAACGAATTCCTAATTGGAGGAATGTCAAGGGACGTATAATATTTGTTCGACAGGCAGTAAGTGACGCAACTCCCCATTGATCTAGAAGGCTTGGGACGTGGCGCTGATAAGACGATGATAACATTATCCATTCGTCGTTGTTTTGTGCAAAGGGAGTTGACGAGAAAGAAAACACGATTCTAAAAAGGAAGATGTGTCGATTCAATTTGCTAATCTGATGTAAGGTTCGTCTTAGGGGAAACCCATTTTGTATAAAAGAGAAAAAATATATATTGACTGTATTCGTTAATCTGAAGGAAGGTTCGTCCATACTGAATATATGAAATGAATTTTTTTAACCCTGTCTTAAGGTTTATCTTAGCGGTAAGGATTTATTTTTTTTTTAACGAATGCCTGCAAATGAAGATTGTGCCGTTATATTCTTAATATATGTTCTCTAATTTTCTTGAATTAAATACCTTAAATTTCTCATCATCAAAGCAATATTAAACAACTTGAACATAAAAAGGTATATACATCCACTGTTCTCTAATTATCTTGAATGAAATACCCTACGTTTTATCATAAAAGTATTAAAGAACTAGTGCATAGGAATTATATAAAAAGTATAACACTGTTCTCTAATTTCCTTGAATTTTAATACCTTAAATTTCTCGTCAGAACAATACCAGACAACTTGAACATAAAAGGTACAGCCAATGTTCTCTAATTTTCTTGAATTAGAAACATTAAATTTCCCATCAATAAAACAATACTAAACAACTTGAACATAAAAGGTACCTCCACTGTTCCCTGTTTTTTTTGAATGAAATACCTTACATTTCTCATCATTAAAACAATACTAAACAACTTGAACATAAAAAGGTATATACAGCCAATGTTCTCTAACTTTCTCTAATGAAATACCCTACGTTTTGTCGTAAAAGTAGGGAAGAATTAGAGCATAAAAGTTATAGCCAGTGCCAGAGAGTTCCCCTACCTATTAATGCTCAGTTATTCATCCCAATGAACCAGCTTTCTCTTTGGGTTTCCACACCAGATCCGATCCCAGATTAATTAACGTAACAAAATAGAATCCATAACAGGCAAGAAGGATGAGGAAGAGGCAGGAAGGATAAGGAAGAGAACGAACGGGGGAGGGAGGGATATTAAAGGGAGAGAATAAAGGAAGGCGAGCTGATGGAGATAGGGACAAGTATTTTGTGTGTTTGGGGAGATAAAAGATGTGCATTTATTCAACCAGACCTCGTATATTAAGTTTTGCCATTCATTTTTATATTCATTTTTTAAAATCTGAAAACACCGAAATCCGAGGAGGTGTATAATCCGACAAAGTGCTGTGCTTGACAGCTGCAGTTAATAAATCAGTCTGTAGAATCTGACAAAGTGCTTTGCTTGGCAGCTGGAAATTGATAAAGCACTCGGTGTATAATCTGACAAAGTGCTTTGCTCTGATAGCTCACAGTTCCGAAAACAATCGGTGTAATTTCTGACAAAGTGCTTTGCCTTATTCTGATGCAAGACACAAAACACAATACCTCCAAAAGGAATTCCTCTTTTAATTCCAGTTTCTGTTCTTGACCAGGAATGGAAATTCCATTTGCTTTTGCCGAAGGGCCAGCCGGGAATTAGGGATCACAGCTGAGTGTGAAATGGATGGAAGTGTGCCGGGCAGCCCAGGATAATAGGGAAGGAAGTCAGTGAATGGGGAAGGACGCGGAGGATCCCGGTAGGATGCTGGAAGAAAGGGACTGTGTAGGAACCAAGGATAATAGGATGTATGCCAGTGAACGTGGAAGAAGGATTAAGGGTCACAGTAGGATACGAAGGGTGCCGTGAAAGAGAGGGGTCGTGTAGGATCAAGGATGCTAGCGAATGCGATAGGATGTTGAGGATCCTAGAAGGACAGATAGGATGCCATGAAAGAGAGTAGTTGTGAAGGAACCCGGAAGGATGCGAAGGATGTTGTAGAAAATCCAAGAAAGAGTTGTGAAGGAAACAAGTAGGACAGGTAGAGTGGTTGTTTAAGTAATTAAAGAAGACTCTAAGGGAACACAGAGAGAAGGAGTGAGTGAGAGAACGAGAGAAGGTATACATGAAGGAGCCATGCAGGGTTAGAATGAAGGTCGTGAAGGTGAGGAGTACTTCCTGAGGGAACACAGAGGACAGAGTCACGCCTAGACTGAAGGCGATATCTCAACTGAGAGAGAGAGAGAGAGAGAGAGAGAGAGTGAGACTCTTCCTCTTCCTCTTCCACTTATCCTGCTTTTACCTTGCTCTCTCAGATTTGTAAAACGTAACGATATTCTCTCTCTCTCTCTCTCTCTCTCTCAAATCGCCAGTAGCCTCGACAATTTGATCGAACGCTGTGCTATCATAGTCAGGAGAAACGGAGGGTCAGGATGAGAAACCAATCAACCTGATTGGGAAGGAAGAAGAAGAAGAAGAAGAAGAAGAAGAAGAAGAAGAAGAAGAAGAAGAAGATGAAGAGAGAGAGAGAGAGAGAGAGAGAGAGAGAGAGAGAGAGAGAGAGAGAGAATTGGGAAGAAATATATGAATAAGAGAGAGAGACAGACAGAGACGGAGGAAAATGTTTTATGTTAGTGTGTGTGTGTGTGTGTTGTGTGTGTAAGGAAGAGATAGAGAGATAGAAATTACTTATTTTAGTGTGTGTGCGTGTGTGTGTGTAGGAAATGCAAAGAGAGAGAGAGAGAGAGAGAGAGAGAGAGAGATAAAAATGGTTTATTATAGTGTACGCGTGTATGTATTTATGCGTGACTTTGTATGTGTGCATGTATGTATGTGACTTTGCAAAGAGAGAGAGAGAGAGAGAGAGAGAGAGAGAGAGAGAGAGAGAGAGGAGAGAGATGTATTTTAGTGTGTACAGTATGCAGCAAAACTCGAGTGACCTGATTTCAGTGATTTTCGTTCAAAAAGGGACTAACTGGCAACTCTTACCTTCTTCATTTCTAATGACACTAAATTGCAACGGCGAAACATTTTGAAACTTCGCTCAAAAAAGATACAGTTCACTTAACATGGTTTTATAGTAAAAAGCTATATTTTTTGTATCAAAATATCAGCTAGATCATTAGAAAAAAAAACATAACACCTTAATCTTAATTATGGTAAATATGAAAAGACGTAAATACTTTAACTAATTTTACTTTTAAGCCATCATAGTAGTTTATTTAATGTAATGAACGTATCGGAGATGCAGTTGTGGGCGTGGTCTAACAAGACGTCAACTGTGGTCATTTGCCAAACATGGTTGGAGCAACCCGACAGCGACCGGAAACGTCACCCACACAACAAGGAGAGCTATAGTTGAGCTCCATCTCGACAGATTTTCAAAAAAAAGGCATAGCTAATAGTCTTAATATCAACAAGACAACTGTGTATAGATAGCTAAAACGATACAACGAAGGAGAAGGATTGAATAGCCATCCGATCTGGGAGACCCCGCGGCACAACCGCAGAAGAAGACGAAGTGTGATTAACTTTATAACCGAACACCCATTTCGTCATCATTTTCAGTGAAACGAGAAACAAGAATACAAACATCAGTTGACATTGTAAGACGTCAGTTTCGAGAAGCAATTTTTCCATGTAGGAAACCTGCGCTCAAGCCTCTACTTACACAGACGCATATGGACCATCGTCTCGGGTTTTTGCTCGAATATCTGTCCAAGAGCGAGCAGTTTTGGGAAACTTATATTTTGTGACGAGAAGACATTTTGGCAACGACCCAACAGAGAGACTGCACTGCTGGCGTCCAGGAAAAACCAGGTATGAACATTTACTTATTTGCTTTATATATTTTTACGTGGTAGCCTAGGTGTGATATACTTTGTTATAGGCCTAGTCTGTATATATGCTGAAATATTTAATGAATGATAATTCCTCTTTCACTGGTTTTTTTTAAACCTGCTGACAAATATCTTTAATGGAAGTTTAGGATGTAATCACGGAGAAATAATACAAGAGAAGATATAAATTAATTTGAGCTAGGTGGAGTTGGGAATTGTCATTACTGAAGAAGCAGTTTAAATTTCTGTGAAATCCCGCCTTCGCTTCGCAGTGTTGCTTGGCGGGAAACCAGTTGCAGAGGAAGTTCGTGCTAGCTTTCCTGAGTCTCGTGAATGTTTGAATACACATTGCACTGACTTAAAAGACGTTTAAGGTTACTATGCTATGACAACTTTTCTTATGCCTCTTTTCCGAATTCATAATATATACTATTAGGCCTATATAACCAAAGTTTTCTTGTAATTATTTTACTGTAAAACTAAGTCTGGCAGAAAATACAACTGACGTAGCTGTTTCTATTTAAAATGGTTTGTAATTGTATATTATCATTTAATAGAGGAAAGGCGGCGGCGAAAAAGGTATAATTTTGTCTTTATAAGTTTTTGATTAAATGCATATTAGAGAACTGTTTCTCGGAGAAAAAATTCAAATAGGCCTATACATCTTGTGGAGATTTATATATATATATATATATATATATATATATATATATATATATATATATATATATATATATATATATCTATATATATATATATATATATATATATATATATATATATATATATATATATAATATATATATATATATATATATATATATATATATATATCTCCACAAGTATATATATATATATATATATATATATATATATATATATATATATATATTATATATATATATATATATATATATATATATATATATAAATCTCCACATATATATATATATATATATATATATATATATATATATATATATATATATATATATATATATATATATAGTTTTATAGAATAACCTTATAGTATTTTCTTAACATTGCACTTCAAGTCTTAAAAGTTAAAAGTTCTGTGTTATAGCAATATTATCGAAAGGATGGCTTAATAAAAGCGCCAGTCCTTTTTTTTTTTTCTTAATCCATAAGATTTATTGCGAGAAGGAAGAACTGCAGTTAAAAGTTTCTTTATATTTAAAAGTAAGCCCACTGTCATTGTTTCTCTCCGAATATCTGTAAATTTATATTTTCTCTAAATCCTTCTCTCTATTTTTTCAGGTTGAGGATAAATATATCGAACCAAATCGACGAGGTGGGAGGATAACCGCGGGCCTTTGGGGTTGGATGGCGTCTTGCGGACCATGCTTTTAGTGCCAATCCATGAGCGATTAAATGGCAGGCAGTATATATGTTGACATTCTTGACGAGGTGCTGATTCCATCTGTTAGGATGCAACAGATTCCGGAACCGTTGCCATGTTCTTGGCAATGGACAACTCCTCTGTTTATAATAGCATGCCAGTGAGAAAATGGTTACAACAGCATCCAAAAGTTATTCGGATCAACTGGCCTGCAAATCTCCGGATCTCAATCGCATGGAAAATTTGTGGGCCATTATTATGACAAAGGAATGGGATGGCTCCGTTCTGAACAGTAAACAAGCCATCATAAGCCATTGCTTGTCAGTATGGGAGTCTATGCGTGGGGAAAATATTTGTAGTAGACCTACGCTCACATACTAAATATCAATCAATTCTCTCTCTCGCTCTGTGTGTGTGTGTGTGTGTGTGTGTGTAGCTATATATATATGACGTGTTTTAAAAGACGAAGTTGTGTTTACTCTATTTGTTTTGCTGGAATTTGTATTTTATTTTTCACAGGGACCTATGTATTTCAAAGAATTATACGTATTTTTTAAATAATTATAGTGGTATACTATTTACTTAACCTATACCGTTTTATTATCAATTATATTCATTATTTGCTACTTGGTTTATTGATGCCTTTACTAAGTTACATTTCTTGAGATTTACCTAGGATTTCGTTAGACCCAACTGGTGAAGGGTGCATAGTGGCCCGCCAATGGCTTAGTTTGCCTGCCTTCGCCTTATCCGTAGGCCAAGTGCACTTCGCGTTCTCGATTATATCATATAGGCCTAAGAAAAAAATAATGACGAAGTATATCACATCCAAGACTGTGGAAGAATTTCACAAATCCTGCTTTATGGTCTTTTAGACACCCTTCATAAGTTGCAAAGATTTGATGCAACTTGTTGCAGTCTGTAATATAAAGTCAATAGCATTGGCCTCGACATTATTGTTTATAATACGTTACAGTTGTCCTTCTGTAGAATCTGCACTCGACAGTTGTAGCTGATAATATCACACCTGATTAGTCTTCCATTCGTAAATTAAAAGCAAAATAATAAAAAATTAATTGTATTTCTAATATCGAAGATTACTCTTCACCTTGCTTATTTATTCACTTATTTATTATTTACTTTTCTTCAAACTGAAGAAACCCCTCGGGAGACTAGACTTATGTAGCACTGGCTATAACCTAAGCCTAAGCCATAATTTATTGCAAGTATCGAAATCATGATCCTGACTAACATTTGCTTTATACACAAAACTACAAAAGCGAAAAGTAATAACTATGAATTCATATCCCAAATGCATCAAATGTTATCATTAGACTATGCTCTGCTCAACTCTTCTCTTTCACTCCACCGCAATGTCCTCTTCCACTGTGTCCAGACTGACGATTCCACGACTCATGGTAGTCACGGTGAGCAGAGGTTTTCATGCTACAGTAACATATTTAGTTTTCGTTCAGAAATATTGTAGCGTGAAATATTTTTGTTTTCCAGGTTCCAATATATTTCAATGATAAGATTCTATATGACAAGTGACCAACTTTTCTTCATACATACACATTTATAAAATATGAGATTTAATACTAATTGGCAACTTAAGAACAACGCTTGTCCAGTACAAAAATAAAAAAGTCGCACGAGTTTTGCTGCATACTGTACGTCTGTGAGAGAGACACAGAGAGAGATATGTAAAATGGCTTATTTTGGTGGTATACGCATGTTTATGTGCGTGACCGTGTATGTTTGAGAGAGAGAGAGAGAGAGAGAGAGAGAGAGAGACAGCCGACGCAAGATGAAAGAGGTGACTAGCCGAGGGTGGAGGAGGAGAGGGATAAGATACGATATCGAAAACCCATGGGCGCGATGATTCTCGCCCGTTCGATATATATACGTACCAACTGTGTGTTTTTATTTATCTTTGCGATAACCGGTGTCTCGGATCATGTTAAAACTACTAGCTGGCGTAGATAAGACTTGTTTAGAGGGTGGTAGAGCAGACTTACAGCATATGCGCGCGGTTGTGTATGTACGCGTGTATGTATGTATGTATGTAGATATATATATATATATATATATATATATATATATATATATATATATATATATATTATATATACAAACGCACTCACGCACATATATTATTATTATTATTATTATTATTATTATTATTATTATTATTATTATTATTATTATTATTATTATTATTATTATTACTATTATTATTATTATTATTATTATTGTAGATTGGTAAAGCACATGTCAGCAAAATAAAATGAACACTTTTGTATGTGTATATATATATATATATATATATATATTATATATATATATATATATATATATATATTTATATATATATATATATATATATATACACTTACAAAAGTGTTCATTTTATTTTGCTGACATGTGCTTTACTAATCTATATAATAATAATAATAGTATTAAATAGACTTAAGTCAGTTAAGCAACATTGGGGCTGGTCAGTCGTTGGATGGGTGACCGCTCTCCTCGGCGTTGATTCCTTGGGAAAGGATCTTTACCATAATTTCCTCAGTCTACTCAGCTGTAAATGAGTACCTATCCCTGATGGGGTAGGGTCCAGCTATGGGTTAAATAGCAAAAACTCAGCAATGATGGAAAGAAATGAAGGAATAAACGACAACGACGTAAATGGAACCTCTGGCAACAGAGGAGCTTCGTCCGGCAACCAGGTATTCACCCAATTGAAGGGGAAGACGGTCAGGTACTTGGAGGTCGTCATCCAGCAACTGATCACCACAACGAAAGTAATCAACAGCCTGAGATTGGAGCTACAGAGGCAAAAGGAAGAAATGGACAAGAGAAGAAATAAGGAAATATGGAGATGCTACATCAGAAGCAAACCCGACGGAGAGGAGGATATAGAAGAAGATTGATCAACATCTGGAATGAGAGGAATAACACCCCCCAAACAGAGCAGAGGCTGGCAGATCAAGTAAGGAACATAAAGAAAAAGAACTGGCTCTCCCCAACAGAAAGAGAAGAACTGGAAAGGGAAATGTCACACGACAACGAATTACACGAAGACGAACTGAGAGACGATGCCACAGAAGACGACAGGGAGGATGAAGTATCAAACAACGACACACGAAGAAACACCGACGAAGTAACAGAGAGGACGGAATGGGTAGAAAAGATTAGACAATGGATGGAGCCAGATACAGAGAGAACAAAGATCCCCACCATGAAAGCCTACAACACCAAGAAATTAAGGGAGAAAACAAGTGAGGTCAATGAAATAATGGGCCTAATACACACCACCAGTATCACAGAAACAAATAACTTGACATATGCAGGAGCAAGATTAGTAGCAGAACTGATGGGGATTCGAACACCCACACCACCGTCACAACCAACCCAACAGAAACCAAAACAGCAACCTCCTTGGAAAAGGCGCCTGGAAAAGCAAATCATGGTGATGAGATCTGACTTGAGTAAACTGAAAGAGATGGCAGAAAAAGGCTAAGAAGCAAGAAAACAAAGAGGAACTCAACGAGAAATACAAAGTACAAGAGAGGGGACTAAACAACACAATAGAAGATGTAAAAAAACAGAGGCTTAAGGCCAAAGCACACAAGATCCAACGGTACATGAACAGGAATAAGGGATACCAACAGAACAAACTATTCGGAACCAACCAGAAAAGACTATACAGCCAACTAAGAGGGGAAGACAACCACCCAGAAATTCCTGAAGCCGAACCAAGTAAGAGACTCTGGGAAAACATATGGAGCAATCCGGTATCACACAACAAACATGCAACATGGCTCCAGGAAGTCAAGGAAGAAGAAACAGGGAGAATAAAACAAAGATTCACAGAGATCACGACAGACACAGTCAGATACCAACTAAAGAAAATGCCAAACTGGAAAACCCCAGGTCCCGATGAAGTCCATAGATACTGGCTCAAAAACTTCAAGGCCCTACACCCACGAATAGCAGAACAACTCCAGCATTGTATCTCAAATCACCAAGCACCCAAATGGATGACCACAGGAAGAACATCCTTAGTACAAAAAGACAAGAGTAAGGGAAATATAGCCAGTAACTACAGGCCTATCACCTGCCTACCAATAATGTGGAAGTTACTAACAGGTATCATCAGTGAAAGGCTATACAACTACCTAGAGGAGACAAACACCATCCCCTACCAACAGGAAAGGCTGCAGAAGGAAGCGTAGGGGCACAAAAGACCAGCTCCTGATAGACAAAATGGTAATGAAGAACAGTAGGAGAAGGAAAACCAACCTAAGCATGGCATGGATAGACTATAAGAAAGCCTTCGACATGATACCACACACATGGCTAATAGAATGCCTGAAAATATATGGGGCAGAGGAAAATACCATCAGCTTCCTCAAAAATACAATGCGCAACTGGAATACAATACTTACAAGCTCTGGAATAAGACTAGCAGAGGTTAATATCAGGAGAGGGATCTACCAGGGCGACTCACTGTCCCCACTACTCTTCGTAGTAGCCATGATTCCCATGACAAAAGTACTACAGAAGATGGATGCCGGGTACCAACTCAAGAAAAGAGGCAACAAAATCAACCATCTGATGTTCATGGACGACATCAAGCTGTATGGTAAGAGCATCAAGGAAATAGATACCCTAATCCAGACTGTAAGGATTGTATCTGGGGACATCAGAATGGAGTTTGGAATAGAAAAATGCGCCTTAGTCAACATACAAAAAGGCAAAGTAACGAGAACTGAAGGGATAAAGCTACCAGATGGGAGCAACATCAAACACATAGATGAGACAGGATACAAATACCTGGGAATAATGGAAGGAGGAGATATAAAACACCAAGAGATGAAGGACACGATCAGGAAAGAAATATATGCAGAGACTCAAGGCGATACTCAAGTCAAAACTCAATGGAGGAAATATGATAAAAGCATAAACACATGGGCAGTGCCAGTAATCAGATACAGCGCAGAATAGTGGAATGGACGAAGGCAGAACTCCGCAGCATAGATCAGAAAACCAGGAAACAAATGACAATACACAAAGCACTACACCCAAGAGCAAATACGGACAGACTATACATAACACGAAAGGAAGGAGGGAGAGGACTACTAAGTATAGAGGACTGCGTCAACATTGAAAACAGAGCACTGGGGCAATATCTGAAAACCAGTGAAGACGAGTGGCTAAAGAGTGCATGGGAAGAAGGACTAATAAAAGTAGACGAAGACCCAGAAATATACAGAGACAGGAGAAAGACAGAGAGAACAGAGGACTGGCACAACAAACCAATGCACGGACAATACATGAGACAGACTAAAGAACTAGCCAGCGATGACAATTGGCAATGGCTACAGAGGGGAGAGCTAAAGAAGGAAACTGAAGGAATGATAAACAGCGGCACAAGATCAGGCCCTAAGAACCAGATATGTTCAAAGTACGATAGACGGAAATAACATCTCTCCCATATGTAGGAAGTGCAATACGAAAATGAAACCATAAACCACATAGCAAGTGAATGCCCGGCACTTGCACAGAACCAGTACAAAAAGAGGCATGATTCAGTGGCAAAAGCCCTCCACTGGAGCCTGTGCAAGAAACAGCAGTAATAAGTGGTACGAGCACCAACCTGAGGGAGTGATAGAAAACGATCAGGCAAAGATCCTCCTCTGGGACTATGGTATCAGAACGGATAGGGTGATACGTGCAAATAGACCAGACGTGACGTTGATTGACAAAATCAAGAGAAAGTATCACTCATTGATGTCGCAATACCATGGGACACCAGAGTTGAAGAGAAAGAGAGGGAAAAAACTGGATAAGTAACAAAATCTGAAAATAAAAATAAGAAGGATATGGAATATGCCAGTGGAAATCGTACCCATAATCATAGGAGCACTAGGCACGATCCCAAGATCCCTGAAAAGGAATCTAGAAAACACTAGAGGCTGAAGTAGCTCCAGGTCTCATGCAGAAGTGTGTGATCCTAGAAACGGCACACATAGTAAGAAAAGTGATGGACTCCTAAGGAGGCAGGATGCAACCCGGAACCCCACACTATAAATACCACCCAGTCGAATTAGAGGACTGTGATAGAGCAAAAAAAAAAAAACAAAAAAAAAAAAAAAAAAAAAAAAAAAAAATAATAATTATAACAATTTCATCATTCGCACTAATGAGTGTAGCAGAATATTAAATCTAGACTTAAATGCCAACCTACAGAGTGACGTAATCCTCGGTCATAATAAAAAATAACTTATGCAAAATATATATTTGACCACAGTCTAAATCCCCAACATATAGACAGTTTCAGTTAAGAGCAATTCACTGTGCAACGGAGTTTTAACCCTCTCACGTACTGCAGTAAAAAAAAAAATTAATGGTCTATTTAAACGCTTTCTTGTGTTGCCCAAATACTCCCGAAATTATTTCCTGGCTACTCGTTCCGGCCCCCTTTGATCTGTGCGCTCAAATGCAGGAGGGCGAGCCTGTGGTCCACAGAACCGACGAAAAATAATCTAAAAATCTATATATATATATATACCATTGTGGTTAAAGGCTTTCAAGGTAGTACGGCTCATGACATTTAGAGTTAAACCCAATAATATCTATTAAAGCGACTGCACTGTAGTGTTTGGTGTTACGGACCAGCAGGCTGTACAAACTAAATTAAAAACACACGCACACACAAACACAGTTACGTGTCTCTTTGGTAGCCAGACTGTGAATGTCACTGTGTTCTGTATATCCGAATCTAGCTAGTGACAGGACACGTTTCCCCTTTTTCATTTCAGTGAATTTTAATTTTATTTGAAATTTTTAATATTTACACATGTGTGTTTGTGTTAAAAGTTTGTATTATCTAATAAAAGGTGTTTGTATTATCTAATAAAAGGAGCCCATAAAATTTATATTATCTAATAAAAGGAGCCAATGAAAGCGCCAAAATATAGAAAATAAGTATACTACAGTTTAGAGAAATATAAAGTACTTACTTCCTATATTTTGGCGTTTCTATGGGCTCCTTTCATTAGATGGAATTCTGTTGCAAAAGAACATTTTTACCAGTCATGTATATTATGTATATATGTATATACATACATGCAGGACCCACCGCAGTCAATAACTACCACATACACACGATTCACCTCTTACCCTACTGTGGCCAAGACAAGACGGGCAAACGGAAGGACAGAGAAATGGACGCCAATAAATAATCCTTTGTAATTATCCTTATTAAACCCAGCAGCCACCCAAAGGATGCCAGGACCATCGTTCAGGTGAACGATATGTTACGAAAACCTTTGATAAGGTTCGTATACCCATTGTACTTATTAAGGGAAAGACTTACAGGGAACGAGACGAATGTCAGCTGGAAAAACCCGGTCGACCAATGTTCTGGAGGCGTGGGGGGGGGGGGGGGGGGGGGGGGATCTACCTGGGATGATCTTGCTGGAGCCCTCAGACAAAGGGGACACTGTTTGGTCAATACTCTCTCTCTCTCTCTCTCTCTCTCTCTCTCTCTCTCTCTCTCTCTCAATAAACGCATATATATATCTTTTGTCGATAATAGTCGGAGGGAAATTGAAAACACATTAATGTAACGTTCAGAAATAATATTTTGCTGAAAGATTTCGCCGTTTAGAAGTCATTCTCTCTCTCTCTCTCTCTCTCTCTCTCTCTCTCTCTCTCTCTCTCTCTCTCTCAGACGATAATGGTTGGAAGAGAAAAGTGAAAATAAATCAGTGTACTTTCAAAGAAATATTATTTTGCTGAAACTATTCGCCATGTAAAAATCTCTCTCTCTCTCTCTCTCTCTCTCTCTCTCTCTCTCTCTCTCCTCTCTCCATATGCTTCTGGTATTAAATAAGGAAAAGATATGTATCAGGGTGAGATACATGTCAGATGATGAAACAATTCTCTCTCTCTCTTTCTCTCTCTCTCTCTCTCTCTACTCTTTGTCACCGTCCCCCAGAACTTTTATATTCCCTCCGAGCGAATATTTATTTTCCCTAACTTTGTTTTCGTTCTCTGTTGTTCTCTTGGCCGTTTGTCACTCGCAATTTTCCCGGTCTCCTCTCTTTCGTCGCTTTTATCTCCTCCCTATCTCTTCTATCTCTTCCCTCCGTGATTCTTCCACTCTGGAAAAGCGCGCGAAAAATCACTTTCGGAGAAAGAATGCGCGGGAGGCGATGAGGACAGGATAGAGGCGAGAGACCTATTGGCAACTTGCTGGGCGTTGAACGAGTAACTCACTCTTTGCTTTAGTTATCACGACTGGCCTCTCCTCCCCTAAGAGAGAGGGGGCAAGCGAGTTAGCTCCGTCAGTGCACCACCTATTGTATACTGCAGGCGTTACTGAAGGTTCTTTTCAGAGTGCGTTCAGCCCCCCTAGATGCAACCTCCCCCCAACCCCCAACCCCAACCTCCTGTCATTCCTTTTACCGTACCTACGTTCGTATTATCTTTCTTCAGTAGTGCTTTCCACCTGTTACGCATTTCAACCCTTTTTTTTTAACTGTCAATTTCCGTTTCAGCGCCGGATGACCTCATAGGTCACAGCGCTGGGCCTTTGGACTAAATCCCATATATTCTATTCTATAAAGACCGGCGTATTATATGCTCTTCACGTCAAATGAATTATTCAGCTAATTACGCCAAGTTCATGGGTGGTCGGTGAGGATTAATTTAAGTTATTGTCTTTGAAATCATTATTTTGGTCATTATGGGAATAATGATGAACGATTTGCGGAAGGGTTAATGATTCATTTCATTGCATCAGGCTTCGTAGTTTGATAATAATGATACTACACATAGTCGTTGGAAATGATATGGCGTTTTGGTTTTGCAAAAAGAGAAAAGTAAATAAATAACAGAAAAATAAAAACAACACTTCTGAAATGGTCATATTTTGGTCGAGCGAATGCCTGTGGAAACTGCACCTCATTGCATCATGTTGGAAAAAAAAGCATTATTGACCTTTTCGAAACATGGTCACTTATAGATACGAATAGAAACCGATCCACAGTTAGGTAAAAATAAAATACGCATATTTTATTTATATTTTTTTGAATAATTCTATTCGATTCCCCTTCTCAATATCCATTTAAAGACTCATGCATCTAAGAGTGTTTTTTTTAAATTAACGGTTACTTATGAGAGGTGGTTAATGTTAGTTGGACATGTGTTGGAAATATGTTTTCTGCTTTTAGTTTTTCTCCGGGGAAAATGACCCATTCTCTGATCCGACTATTACAAAAGTACGCCCTACTAATACACCTGAAAGTTTTATTTACTCCCAAATGTCCTTCTCATCATGTGCTAACTTCAAAACTAGCTCACGAAGCTTCCTAGGAACCACTAATTGTTCGGTGATTTCCTCTCTACTACCTGACTTAGGACGAACATAACGACACAATACTTCGTCTTTCAAAAATAAGTTTCCTTACACACATCATCGAGATCATCATCTAGCTCACATTAAAAAAATTCGGGTTAGTGTCTCATCCTCTCTCTGCAACTTGATAGCTCATCCTTATTCAAAAGATTAGTGCCTAATTCATCACCTTAACTATTACTTGATTCCACGACATCGACTATGTTACTCTCGACAGTTACACCTTCTGCTTGGCCATTACTGTCATCACCAATAGAGTCAGATCTCTCAGCCACACTCACGCCAAGATCAACCTCGCCACCTCTATCACACTCGTTCGAATCCACGAACTCACTCTCGTTCGAATCCACGAACAAATTATGACCGTAGTCTATGTCTGTATCTAAACCTGACCTAGTTACTACCATTTCAGGCACTGGAATCTCACTCACAACAGGATTCACATTCTTGGATAAAGCTAAGTCATTACCGACAATAATGTCAACGCCATCAACAGGCAAACTGTCAACAACTGCAAGTTTCACTTCTCCTGACACTACCCGACTTTCTAAATTCAACTTCAACAAAGGACAAAGAACACAAGTGTTAGGAAATCCACCTAACATGACTTTTTCTTCCAAATTGATTTCTGCCCTGTTTGGCACACTCTCTCTCCTAATTAGTGAGACAGCAGCTCCTGTGTCTCGAAGCAAGACTACTTCTCTCGAATCTACTCCTCCAAGAGAAGAAACTACACCTTCTGACAGAAATTCACCAAAATATTTCCTAGTTTCTCTCATCACATCATTCCTACTAGATGAAAGGGTAACTAGAGACACTGGTTTCTTAACGTCCTTCCTTTCTACTGCACAATTTCTCGCTAAATGCCCTTTCCCATTACAACGAAAACAAGTTAATTCTGAGCCACTAGATGCCACTTTACTCTTACAAACCTTAAACGTATGACCAGGTTTTCCGCATGTATAACAGGAAGTCACTTTTACTCGCATTGCTATTACTAGAACTGAAACTTTTCCTGCTTTGTACTCTGCCAGATGAAGGATCCTTTCGCTTCTTACCTACACTTTAGTTATGAGTCAAACTATATTCGTCTGCTAGCCTATTGCTCCTGCAAAAGATACTTCTCTCCTATCTTCTATACAAAGTTTAATCTCAGGGGATATGTTATCTTTGAAGTTTTCTAAAAACACTAAGTTCTTCAAACCATCAAAATCCTCAACCTTAGCAGAAGTTAACCAAGCAAAAAAAAGCCTTTCTAACTTAGCCTGTACACGCTAAGAACAGTTTCTTTCACAATATCATAATCATCACATTCCTCCTTAGACATACAACTATACACGGTAAGCGCCCTACCACTCAAAACTCACTGTAAATATAGAGTCCACATTTCTTTAGGAGAACCTACTCTTTCCATGAACTTCTCAAAACACATGAAATATTTCGTTACATCTTACTCATCAAACTGTGGTACTAATTTCTATACTGCACTCATAATTAAACAATCAGCTCCATTTTCATTCTCGCCTCTCTGACTGTTATGAGTACTTTGCCTTAACCGAGCGATTTCCAACTAGTGCATACGTTCTTTCTCTCTTTCTTCCTGCTCTTGCATACGTCCTTTCTCTCTTTCTTCCTGCTGCAATACCAACATTTCTCTCTCTTGTTGCATTTTCATTACTTCTCTCTTGCTGCATTTTCATTGCCTCTCTCTCTTGCTGCATTTTCATTACTTCTCTCTCAGACGCTCTTTCATCTCTCTCCTACTTTTCTCTTTATTTCCTCTCAACATACTCACGGAGATCATTCCCCTCTAGACCTAGAAGCTACCAGACTCAAAAAACTCTTTCACTATCTCACTCATTCTGGTTCTTTCTATCTTCTCCCTGTTTCAATGTTACGGTGCTGAATATCATTGCAAGGTCGCCAATTATTACAAACCGCGAGGTCTGATACAGGTTCGATATTGTAATAAACAAAAAGATTCAACACCAACAGTTGAAACTGGGGATATGAATATGAAAAGAAACACAAACAGAACAAAGGTTTATTTACAAGTTTACTAACAATGATAAATGCAGAATGGTTTCTCCTATTTACATAACAAAAGTAAAATCTTACAATGCGTGAACTGGGGAAACAGTGAGGTAATGAAATACTTGCTGTCCAGTTTTGCAGCTGTCGAAAATCAATGCTCAAAGCGATGGGTTCACAAAGGAGAGCTGTAGAACTTTAGACGTCTTCTTGACTCCGCACTGCAAAAAACAATGTCTATTCTTGATACTCGAAGGGCAGGAACTCCTCAGAACCTCTTGTAGGACGTTTCTTCTCTGAAGGCTTGCTCACCATCGGAATATCTCTGTCGCTCTCTCTAACTGGATGACTTGACCCGATTCCGATCAAACTCTCGTGCGCCTTCTTCTCTTATCCTTCGTCTGTTCCTTCTTCTCTTGTCTCTCTCTGGTGATCTCTCACTGATGATCCCTGCTGATCTTTTACTGATGATCTCTGCTGATCTCAGTTGTATATATATGGTGATCGGGGGCGTAGCCTACCAGCGAACGTCACAAACTCCCGAGACGACAGGAACGTTTTAGAATGATCTAGGCGAATAGTTACATAATACGCCGCGTTTCTAACGACCCGTCCGCGCGTGTTGAGTTCCATATCCCACCTGATGATTCTAGAACAATCATGAGAACAGGTGCCTCCAACACGTGTGCGAATGACTCCTCGCTGCAGAACTCCTCGAAGAAGATGCATTTTCCTTTCCTTTAACTTGTAATCCTTCGCTATAAAGCAATTACCATAACACCGACGAAAAAGTGAAAAGGTAATTTGTCACAAAAATCATCAGTGTATGAAACAATTTGAGAACGTGTTTTATATCATAGTATAGATAACATCAGCTTCGAGGCTTAGAATGTCAGTCTTCTGCTGTGCCTTCTTCAGAGAGAGAGAGAGAGAGAGAGAGAGAAAAAAAAGAGAGATACATTTATTTACGGATCTCTCCCCTCCAGTTTCATTCGAGGGAAAGAAGAAACTAAGATCTCAAAAAAAAATAAAATAAAATAAAAGCTTTCGTATTTTATGCAACGTTTCGTTCGTCGTTGAGAGAGACTTAATTCTCCTGTATAAGCAAAAGAAAAAGGCCAATCGTTTTTTGCACTGTTTTGAAAAGCCTCGTCCCATCCGCCGGCAGTTCGGATTCAACACTTATTCATGGCTGTCTTTTGTGGTGTTGGACTATTTTCATTCATTCTCTCTCTCTCTCTCTCTCTCTCTCTCTCTCTCTCTCTCTCTCATATTCGTGTTTCCAATATGATCCAGTATTCAATGCCAAACATCACTGAGATTTAAGAATTTTATGTGGCTTTTAATCTCTCTCTCTCTCTTACAGCTGTCAATAAGTGTGATAAAACTCTATTGCATGAAGAAAAAACATGACAGTGAAAAAAACTGATTGTGAGAGGAATATAGTTCTTTCTTGTTCTTCTGTCTGTTGTGGTTTTGCATGACAGTTAATAGTTAGGCCAGTGTGAAATGTATGTATGTTGTAATATAAATAAGTAATTCTGTTTTGAATAGTTCGGGAAAAAGATTTAGACAATTGTCCAAATGCCAGTTAACTACTTGTTCCCCATTTATCGATCAGGAACGAAGGTTTCGGGGGTCACGTCACAGCAACGAGAGTTATGGTCGGCAGTGAGAAGGTGTCTGTCTTCAAGGAAGGTCACTGATACGTTTAGAAGATACATTGTTGGATCCGGTGTTTCGCCGTTGAGTTGGAGCAAATAATTCCGTTCCCATCTGATGGTTGTGGCTGTATGAGAAGCAGCGTTGGCCCTCTCGAGTTACGTTGGTGTGGCCTGTTTAGATGTGGGAATATCAGAATTGTGGCTTCATTCCTGGATTGTGATTTCCAGGCGTATCTTCGTATCGGTGGCTGAAGAAGAACCTCTCGCTCAAGAAATGGTTTTCAAATACTCCCTATTCACTCGGAGACCTCTAGAACTGCTTGTTTGAACGTCAGCTAAGTTTTGTTTTATTATATTTATTAATTATTTTTCCATGAATATTATCTGAGCTCTTAGATACCGGTCGTATCTGCAAGTGTTTGTTATTTAAGCATAATAAAAGTGCTTTGAAGTGTTGTTTTGTGTGTAATTCTCCTCCTCATAATTAAACCTGTTTTTAAATATGTGCTTGCGGTAGTTCATGATGTGGAAAATCGTAACATATTTGGGGGCCCTGTCCGGGATCAGTGAAATTTCAATTTGAACAAAACAGGTTTAAATGAGGAGTTTGTTTAATTGTTGTAGGTTTGAGTGAGGTCATTTAGTTGTTTTATAGCCATTGTAACCAATCATGTCTGAGTCTGAAACAGAGTATTTAGAAAGTGACTTTGACGTAAAGAAATTTCTGTCGTCCTTACCGGGGGTTGCAGCTTTTCAAAGTCTGTGTAAACGAGAACTTGTGTTAATTGCTAATTATCTAGACATAGGTTTTACTACGGATATGAAAAAGGATGATTTGATAAAGGGTTTGATAGGACACTTGGGTATTGTAGAGGAGAAGGCAGAAGTTTCAAGGGTAAAGGAAAGTGATAGCATAGAAGCTTGAAACTTAGAATAAAGTGCTGAAGGAGTTAGACATAGCTGCTGAACGTGAGAGAGTAGCTGCTGAACGTGAAAGAGTAGCTGCTGAACGTGTAAAAGCGGAAGAAAGGGAGAGAGAGAGGAAATTTGAGCGTGAAAGAATGGAACACGAACTGAAGTTAGAGGAAATTAAGGTAAGACACAGACAAGGTAGTGGAGAATTTGATGTAGCTAAATACATGAAGATGGTTCCCCCTTTTGATGAAAATGAAGTAACTAATTATTTTAATAATCTTTTGAGAAAGTAGCGAAAGGAATGGGCTGGCCTAAGACTTCATGGTCTATATTATTACAATGTGCATTGAAAGGTAGGGCTCAAGAGGTATTTTCTAGTTTGTCTGAGGAGACGTGTGGTAATTATGACGAATTGAAAAAGTGTATTCTCAAAGCATATGAATTAGTGCCAGAGGCTTACAGGTTGAAATTTCGTAGGCTTTTTAAGACAGGAGATCAGACATATGTAGATTTTGCTCGTATAAAAGCTAAATTGCTTGACGATTGGTTGAGATCTAAAGAAATCTGTGATTTTAAAGGGTTTAAACAACTAATATTGTTAGAAGAGTTTAAGAATTGTTTATCTAAGGATTTGAAGGTACACTTAGAGGAGCTTCAGGTTGAGAGTTAGAGAAACTGCCATTATGGCTGAACGAGTACTCACTGACGCACAAAATTTTTGAAGGGAAAAATTTGCTTAGGGGTAGAAGCAGCAAAGAGGGTTTTCAGGAATTGAAAAGTGGTAAGAGTAAAACTGAAAACGCAAGTGATTTGGATAAATGTGTTGTAGCTCCAGTATTGAAAGGTAATAGTTTGCCTAGTGGGCAGAGGATGCCAATTAAGTGTTTTAACTGTGGTAAACTGGGCCATAGAAAGGCCGACTGTTGGTCCTTAAGGGACGGTAATAGAGAGCATAAACCAGTTGCTTTGGTAAGCAGGGTAAGTGCTGATAGAGAGATTAATGCATTAAGTGAGGGTGGGAAAAGCCCTGGGTTCTCTGATTTGGAGAGATATAAGTCCTTTGTGTCTTATGGTAGTGTAGCTACAGAAAGTGGTAAGGGCAGAAGAGGATTAGTTATTCTCAGAGATACAGGGGCCCTACAGTCATTGATTTTGAAAAGGGCATTGCCTGAAGGTTTCGAGTATGAGGATAAGGAAAAGGTTTTGATTAAGTTTTGTTTCCAAAAGAAAGAATCTCTTGTCCGAATGAGACTGTGGTTCTGGAGTCTGATTATGCAACGGGTCCGGTTAGGGTTGCCGTTGTGGAAGAAATTCCTGTAGAGGGAGTCGATTTAATATTGGCCAACGATATTGGTGGTAATAGGGTTTTAAGTAACCCACGGTTACTTAGCTATCCTCAGTTTTGTGCAAGCACGGAGAGCTTGGAAGGAGAATTTCCTGGTATTTTTCCCGTGTGTGCTATTACACGGTCAATGCGGAAATTGGAAGCTAGTAGGGATTCTAAGATTGACTTCTCGAAGTTTTTTCTGGGAAAATTTGGTGATTGTTCTGAACAAGGTAAGGTTTTAGCTGTATCTAGAGAGAAATTCATAAAGGATCAGGAAAATGACCTAGAGCTAGCAGAGATAGCTGCAAAGGCTTTTCAGATAAGGAAATTGAGAACATTCCAGTTGGGTATTATGTCGAAAATGGATTATTGATGAGAAAATTTAGAGCCTCTAAGGTTGCTGCCGATGAAGAATGGAAAGTTAATTACCAAATAGTCGTTCCTCCAAATTACAGACCCTCTATTTTACATTTGGCACATCAGAATCCATTTAGTGGCCATTTCGGAGTCAATAAAACTTTTTACAAATTAACTAAACACTTTTATTGGGCTGGGATTCATTCTGATGTTAAAGCATTTTTGTAAGACTTGCCATGTGTGTCAAATGATCGGAAAACCGAACCAAAAGTTGACTAAAGCTCCCCTTGAACCCATACCAGCCATGGAAGAACCATTCCATAGGGTAATAGTGGACATTGTTGGCCCATTGCCAAAGTCAAAAGGTGGAAATCAGTATATACTTACGATCTTGGACAGATCCACTAGGTTTCCTGAGGCCATTCCGTTGCGGAATGTCTGCTCTAAGAATATTGTAAATGGGATGTTACAATTTTTCACTCGGTTTGGATTGCCTAAAGAGGTTCAGTCGGACCAGGGTTCAAATTTCTTGAGCAATATATTTAGACAGGCAATGCAGGAACTAGGAATCAGCCAGGTAACTTCATCAGCGTACCATCCTCAGAGCCAAGGGGCTGTAGAAAGGTACCATCAAACCTTGAAGACCATGTTGAGAAAATTTTGTTTAGAGAACAAAGCGATTGGGATAAAAGTCTGCCCTTCCTTCTGTTTGCCTCCAGAGAAATCCCTAATGAGTCGTTAGGGTTTTCCCCTTTCGAGTTAGTATTTTGTCATCAGGTTAGAGGACCTTTAAAATTGATTAAAGATCAGTGGATTAATAATGTTGAAGATTCTAATTTGTTGGACTACGTTTCAGATTCCAGGGAAAGAATCAGGAAAACGTGGGACATAGCAAGAGATAACTTAATGGAAGCACAGCAGAAGATGAAAAAATACTATGATTTAGGAGCCAAAAAAGTTGACTACAAACCAGGTGATGAGGTATTGGTATTCCTTACCAGTAGCAGGTTCAGCCATTACATGCTAAGTTTTCTGGGCCTTACATAATAGAAAAAAAGGTAGGAAATACGGATTATGTTGTTCTTACTCCAGATAGGAGAAGGAAAAAGAGGTTATGCCATGTTAATATGTTAAAGCCATATTTTTCAAGGACGCCAAAGCCAGTCTTGTTGAATATAAAGTTAAATAATAATAGTAATCAAGAGAAACTTAAACTTGAGACTGAGGTTGAAGACTGGCCTATTTCAAATTCAGATGCTTTAAGGAATTTGAAGAATAAATTGGTTCATCTTGAGGAAAGTAGAGGTCAGGAGTTGAGTGATTTACTCTACGATTATAAAGATGTATTTTCAGATGTTCCGGGCAGGACCTGCTCATTACAACATGATGTTGATGTTGGCAATTCAAATCCTATTAAACAGCACCCATATCGCTTGAATCCACAAAAGGCAGAGATTGTTGAACGGGAAGTAAAATATATGCTCGATCATAAATTGATTGAACATAGTAGCAGCCAGTGGAGTTCCCCTGTAGTACTTGTCAAAAAAATGATGGTCAATACCGTTTATGTTTTGATTACAGGAAGGTAAATGCAGTCACCAGGACAGATTCATTCCCAATTCCTAGGGTGGATGACTGTATTGATCGCATTGGAAAGGCCAGATTTATCAGCAAGTTGACATGTTGAAGGGTTATTGGCAGGTAGGTTTGACAGACAGAGCCAAAGAGATATCTGCTTTTGTTACACCCACTGGTTTATATTCCTGCAATGTTCATGCCATTTGGAATGAAAAATTCGGGTAGTACTTTTCAGAGACTCATGAATATGATTACCAAAGACCTTGAAGGGTGCACTACGTATATGGATGATGTGGTAATTGTTAGTGATACGTGGGAAGAGCATGTCAAGAAAATTGCTGCATTTTTACAGAAACTCAGAGAAGCAGGTTTGGTAGTGAACCTAAATAAATGCGAATTTGGGAAAGCCAAGGTAGTTTATTTGGGTCACGAAGTGGGTCATGGCAAAGTAGCACCAAAAGATTCAAATATTAACAAAGCAATTTTAGACTTTCCAGTTCCTAAAGATAAAAAGGGAGTAATGAGATATCTGGGTCTTGCCGGATATTATAGAAAGTTTGTGGCTAATTTTGCAGATATAGTTGCACCACTAACAAATTTGTTGAGGAAAAGGGTTGATTTTAAATGGGATAACCAGTGCCAGGAAGCTTTTGATAAAGTAAAATCTATTTTGACTACTTCCCCTATTCTGAAAGCACCAGATTTTTCTATTCCTTTCAAGCTAGCAGTGGACGCCAGTGACATTGGTATTGGTGCAGTATTACTGCAGGAAGACGACACTGGGGTAGAGCATCCTATTGCCTTTTACTCTAAGAAACTGAATGATTCTCAGAAGAAATACTCCACCATTGAGAAAGAAACTTTGGGTTTAATTTTGGCTTTACAACATTTTGAGGTATATACCAGTACCACCTCTTCATTAACCGTATATACAGACCATAACCCATTAAAATATTTGAATCGTTTCAGGAACAATAATCAGAGATTAACAAGATGGAGTCTATTTTTACAACCCTACGATTTGAATATCCTACATATCAAAGGAAAGGAGAACGTCATTCCGGATGCATTGTCAAGAATGTGACTTGCTATATTTTTTGACCTGATATTTGTTGGATGCAAAATATATATTACATATATATTTTTTCCTTTTTTAGGGGGGAGGTGTAATATAAATAAGTAATTCTGTTTTGAATAGTTCGGGAAAAAGATTTAGACAATTGTCCAAATGCCAGTTAACTACTTGTTCCCCATTTATCGATCAGGAACGAAGGTTTCGGGGGTCACGTCACAGCAACGAGAGTTATGGTCGGCAGTGAGAAGGTGTCTGTCTTCAAGGAAGGTCACTGATACGTTTAGAAGATACATTGTTGGATCCGGTGTTTCGCCGTTGAATTGGAGCAAATAATTCCGTTCCCATCTGATGGTTGTGGCTGTATGAGAAGCAGCGTTGGCCCTCTCGAGTTACGTTGGTGTGGCCTGTTTAGATGTGGGAATATCAGAATTGTGGCTTCATTCCTGGATTGTGATTTCCAGGCGTATCTTCGTATCGGTGGCTGAAGAAGAACCTCTCGCTCAAGAAATGGTTTTCAAATACTCCCTATTCACTCGGAGACCTCTAGAACTGCTTGTTTGAACGTCAGCTAAGTTTTGTTTTATTATATTTATTAATTATTTTTCCATGAATATTATCTGAGCTCTTAGATACCGGTCGTATCTGCAAGTGTTTGTTATTTAAGCATAATAAAAGTGCTTTGAAGTGTTGTTTTGTGTGTAATTCTCCTCCTCATAATTAAACCTGTTTTTAAATATGTGCTTGCGGTAGTTCATGATGTGGACATCGTAACAATGTATGTATGCATGTATGTATGTATGTATGTGTTATTTATATATATATATATATATATATATATATATATAATATATATATATATATATATATATATATATAGTTGTTTGTTTGTTTGTTTGTTTGTATGGTGCCTCTTTACGTTGCATGGAGCCAATGGTTATTCAGCAATGGGACCAACGGCTTTACGTGGCTACCGAACCACGGCGAGAGTGAACTTCTATCATCAGAAATACACATCTCTCGCTCCTCAATGAAATGGCCGAGAATCGAACCGGCGACCACCGAGGTAGCACGCCAACATATATATATATATATAATATATATATATATATATAGTATATATATATATATATATATATATACACACATTTATATATATATATATATATGTAGTAGATGCCCTTTATATATATATTATATATATTATATATATATATATTATATAATATATATATATGTAGATATAGTATATATATGATATATATATTTTATATATATATATATATAGTATATATTATCTATATTTATATAATATATATAATTATCCCATATATATATATCTTATATATATATATATATATATATATACATATATTTTTTTTTTATATATATATATATAGATTATAATATATATATATTTATTATTATATATATAATATATATATTTATTATATATATTTATATATATATTATTATATATATATAATTATATTATATTATTATATAATATTATATATTATATTATATTATTTTTTTTTTTTATATATATATATTAATTATATATTAAATTTTTTATTTATATTATATAAATTATATTATGTTAGTATATATATTATATATTATTATTATATATATTATAATTATTTATTATATTATATTATTTATTATAATTATATTATTATATCTATATATATATATATATATATAGATATATATATATATATATATATATATATATATATATATATATATATAATATATATATATATATATATATATATATATATATATATATATATATAATATATATATATATATATATATATATATATATATATATATATATATTATATATGAATTAATTTTAAAAAACAGTAAGTTTATGTAGGATGAAAATAAAATAAGAACGTCAATTGACCCATGAGAAAAAAATGAAAATGAAACATTATCTCAACTTGGAAAAAAAATTTAAGCTCTATTCAAGTCGTCTTCCTGGTTTAAATTTATGTTTATCAGTTATAATAAAGAATTAATTTTAAGATTCCTCATGTGCAAATCAAAGAACGCGCTCCGTACCCCAATCCTCGTATTGTGGCCGGAGGCAGCTTGTGGTATAATCCAAACTCCGTATGATTAGTTTTTTTTTTTTTTTTTTTTTTTTTTTTTTTTTTAATCGATCTGCGAAGCCTTTGAGGAAGACGTTCCTCGCCGGGATTGCACGGATCATGGAGACAGGGGGAATGAGTGATGCTCTCTTGAGGAGGTTCTTGGCATCTTGACGCAGCATCCGTCGAGTTGCCAGTTAATATCTTTTACGCCAAGCAATTTCGGAGCTTCGCTCTTATTCCTCGCGATTATACCATCAAAAGCTGAGCGGATTATTATCATCATCATACGTTTCCATCAGTGTCATTGCAATGTAACAGCCTTCCATTATAGGCGACGTACGGTTGTCAGGTTGTCAGGATGTCTGATTCATTCCTCGGAATCCGGATTTGTTCTCGAGAACGACAAGTCTGGATCATCATCAGGTGACATCTTCGGCTCCTTGTCGCGTCTTCGATAAGGAGTCCATTTAATTCGTTTTTTTTTTCTTTTTCTAAAGACTTAACTGCTGCATCCGACAACGATTGGGTGCTCTTCAGTCGTTATCACTATTATTACTGTTGGGTAGTAAAGTAAATGAGTTATTTTCAGTATGATTTTGATTATTATCACAGTCATAATACTTGTTATCATAAGTATTTTCACAGTTATTGATTCACAAGATGATTTGGCTCTTTCTTTTCTGTACATTCTATTTTATACACACACACACACACACACACACACACACACACACACACACACACACACACACACACACACACATATATATATATATATATATATATATATATATATATATATATATATATATATATACAGCTTCAAAGATAATATTAGTTTTTTCTCTCTTAGTTTTCCTTTAGGCTCATGATGCAACTTTTTTTTTTTTGGTTTGTTGTCGTTATGAACATTTAAAGATTTCTGTCTCAATGCTATTCTTGTGTTATATTCTCTCTCTCTCTCTCTCTTCTCTCTCTCTCTCTCTCTCTCTCTCTCAGAGGAAGACTACGAGTGACGTAAATATCTCATCTTCCTGGACGGCCACAGACCTTAATCATCTTTCTGTCAGACTCAGTTATTGCGCCTGGGATGAATCAACGACGGTCGAAATTCATCCGCACAAATTCTTCCGTTTTCCGGACGTTTTAGGGAACAGGACCTCAAATACGGGGTGGGAGGACCCACTAACGGTAGGGAGGTGGTGGTAGTAGTAGTAGTAGCGGTCCCGAGTTCGATTTCCTTCCCCCCCCCCCCCCCCCCCCACCCCCCCCCCCCACCCCTACAACCCCTAGCTCTGCGAACTTGGAATCAGAGGATTATTTGTTTCTGGTGATTAGAAATTCATTTCTCGATGTAATGAGGTTCGGATCCCACAATAATCTGTGGGTCCCGTTGCTAGGTCAAAATATACCTAATCCCTCCTAGGGCCAGCAATAGGAGAGCTGTTATTCAGCTCAGTGGTCTGGTTATTCCTAGATATTTCAGAGTGCACCTCACGTAATGCGCTCTAAGCATTAGTAAAGGGTGTTGAAAAATCACCTTCCCTGCTTTCATTTCAGTAAAATGGAAAATCACCTTCCTTGCTTTCATTTCAGTAAAATGGGAAAAAATCACCTTCCTGATTCAGTCCAGTAAAATGGAAAATCACCTTGCTTTCAGTTCAGTAAAATGAAAAAATCACCTTTCTTTGTTCCGGTTCAGTAAAATGAAAAATCACCTTCTTTGTGCTTTCAGGTAAAAGAAAAAAATCACCTTTCTTTGTTTTCAGTTTAGTAAAAGAAAACCACCTTCTTGCTTTTCAGTTTAGTAAAATTGGAAAAATCACCTTCTTTTGTTTTTCAGTTTCAGTAAAATGAAAAATTCAACCTCTTTGTTTTCAGTTCGTAAAATGAAAAAATCCCCTTCTTTGTTTTAGTTTTCAGTAAAATGAAAAATTCACCTTCTTTTTTTGTTTTCTGTTCAGTAAAATGAAAAAATCACCTTCTTTGTTTTCTGTTTCAGTTTGTTAAAAAAAAAAATGAAAAATCACCTTCTTGTTTTCAGTTCAGTAAAATGAAAATCACGTTCCCCTGTTTTCTTTTCAGTAAAATGGAAAAACACCGCTTTGTTTCAGTTCAGTAAAATGAAAAAATCACCTTCTTTGTTTTTCAGTTTCAGTAAAATGAAAATCACCTTCTTTGTTTTGTTTTCAGTGTCAGTAAAAGAAAAAATCCCCTTCTTTGTTTTCAGTTCAGTAAAATGGAAAAATCATTCTTTGTTTCTGTTCAGTAAAATGAAAAATCACCTTCTTGTTTCTGTTCAGTAAAATGGAAAAATTCCCTTCTTTGTTTTTCAGTTCAGTGAGAAAAATCACCTTCTTTGCTTTTCCAGTTCAGTAAAATGAAAAATCACCTTCTTTGCTTTCCGAGTCAGTAAACTGATCACCTTCTTTGTTTTTCCTGTTCAGTAAAAGAAAAATCACCTTCTTTGTTTTGTTTTCAGTTCAGTAAAATGAAAAATCAACCTTCTTTGTTTTCAGTTCAGTAAAATGGAAAAAAAAAATCACCTTCTTTGCTTTCAGTTCAGTAAAAAAAATGAAAAATCAACCTTTCTTTGTTTTCTTTGTTTTTGCAGTTAAAATGAAAAATCACCTTCTTTGTTTTCAGTTCAGTTAAAAATGAAAAAATCCCCTTCTTTGTTTTCAGTTCAGTAAAAGGAAAAACAAATCACCTTCTTTGTTTTCTGTTCAGTAAAATGAAAAATCACCTTCTTTTTTTGTTTTCTGTTTCAGTAAAATGAAAAATTCACCGTTTCTTTGTTTTGCACCAGTTCGTAAAATGAAAAAATCACCTCCCTTTGTTTTCATTTCAGTGTATTGAAAATCACCCTTCTTTGCTTTCAGTTCAGTAAAATGAAAATCACCCTTTCTTTGTTATTTGAAAAACAGTTTTCAGTAAAATGAAAATCACCTTCTTTCTGTGTTTTTCAGTTCAGTAAAATGAAAAATCACCTTCTTTGTTTTCAGTTTCAGTAAAATGAAAAAATCACTTTCTTTTTTTGTTTCTGTTCAGTAAAAATTGAAAAACACCCCGTCTTGCTGTTCAGTAAAATGAAAAATCACCTTCTTTGTTTCAGTCAGTAAAATGAAAAAATCACCTTCTTTGTTTTTTCCAGTTCAGTTAAAATGAAAAATCACCTTCTTTGCCTTTTCCAGTCAGTTGGAAAATGAAAAAATCACTCCTTCTTTTTTTTTAAAAGTGTTTTCAGTTTTTGCCTAATCACCTTTCTTTTGTCTGTTTCAGTAAAAAAATTGAAAAAATCACCTTCGTGCTCATTCAGTAAAATGAAAACAAATTTTTCACGCTTCTTTGCTTTGTTCAGTAAAATGAAAAATCACCTTCTTTGTTTCAGTTCAGTAAAATGAAAACTCACCTTTCGGGTGTCCGTAAAATGAAAAATCACCTTCTTTTGTTAGTTCAGTAAAAATGAAAAATCACCTTGTTTGTTTTTCAAAAGTTCAGTAAAATGAAAATCACCTTTTTGTTTGTTTTCACGTTCAGTAAATGAAAATTCACCTTCTTTGTTTTTCAGTTCAGTAAAATGAAAAATCACCTTCTTTGTTTTCAGTTCAGTAAAATGAAAAATCACCTTCTTTGTTTTAAAACTTGTCCCAGTCAGTAAAATGAAAAAAAAATTCAACCCTTCTTTGCTCAGTAAAAGTTATTGCAAAGAAATCACCTTCTTTGTTTTCGAGTTCAGTGACAAAATGAAAAATCACCTTCTTTGGCTTTCAGTCAGTGTTAAAATAAAAGAAAAATCACCTTCTTTGTTTTAGTTCAGTAAAAATGAAAAATTCACCTTTTTCTTTTGCTGGTTTCATTGAGTCAGTAAAAAAATCCCTCTTCTTTGTTTTCAGTTCAGTAAAATGAAAAATCACCTTTCTTCAGTTAGTAAAATGAAAAATTCTTCGTTGTTTTTCAGTTCAGTAAAATGAAAAATCACCTTCTTTCAGTTCAAGTTAAAAAAAATGAAAAATCACCTTGTCAGTTCAGGTAAAATGAAAAATCACCTTCTTTGTTTTTTTCAGTTCAGAAAATAGAAAAAATTCACCTTCTTTGTTTCAGTTCAGTAAAATTGAAAAATGAAAAATCACCTTCTTTGCTTTTCAGTTCAGTAAAATGAAAAAAAATCACCTTCTTTGTTTTTCTTGTAAAACTTCAGTTAAAAAATGAAAAAATCACCTTTTTTTGTTTTTTTCCAAAAGTGCATAAAATGGAAAAAATCACCTTCTTTGTTTTCTGTTCAGTAAAATGAAAAATCACCTTCTTTGCTGCTTTCAGTTCAGTAAAATGAAAAATCACCTTCTTTGTTTTCAGTTCAGTAAAATGAAAAATCACCTTCTTTGTTTTCAGTTCAGTAAAATGAAAAATCACCTTCTTTGTTTTCAGTTCAGTAAAATGAAAAATCACCTTCTTTGTTTTCAGTTCAGTAAAATGAAAAATCACCTTCTTTGTTTTCAGTTCAGTAAAATGAAAAAAATCACCTTGCTTGCTTTTCAGTTCAGTAAAATGAAAAATCACCCTTTCCTTTGTTTTCTTTTGTTCAGTAAAATGAAAAATCACCTTCTTTGCGGTTTCAGTCAGTAAACAATGATCACCTTTCTTTGTTTTCCAGTTCAGTTTAAAATGAAAAAAAACAACCTTCTTTTGCTTTCAGTTTCAGTAAAATGAAAAATCACCTTCTTTGTTTTCAGTTCAGTAAAATGAAAAATCACCTTCTTTGTTTTGTTGGTAAAAGAAAAAAGAAAGTTCAGTAAAATGAAAATTCAACCTTCTTTGCTTTGTTTTTCAGTTCAGTAAAATGAAAAATCACCTTCGTTGTTTTCAGTTCAGTAAAATGAAAAAATCACCTTCTTTGTTTCATTTTCAGTAAAATGAAAATCCAACCTTCTTTGTTTTTAAAAAAAAAAAAAAAAGGTTCGTAAAAAATGGAAATCACCTTCTTTGTTTTCAGTTCAGTAAAATGAAAAATCACCTTCTTTGTTTTCAGTTCAGTAAAATGAAAAATTCACTTCTTTGTTTTCAGTTGGTTGCAGTTAAAATGAAAAATCACCTTCTTTGTTTTCAGTTCAGTAAAATGAAAAATCACCTTCTTTGTTTTCAGTTCAGTAAAATGAAAAATCACCTTCTTTGTTTTCAGTTCAGTAAAATGAAAAATCACCTTCTTTGCTTTCAGTTCAGTAAAATGAAAAATCACCTTCTTTGTTTTCAGTTCAGTAAAATGAAAAAATCACCTTGTTTTTCAGTTTCAGTAAAAATGAAAAACAAATTCTACGCTTCTTTTGGTTTTCAGTTTTCAGTAAAAATGGAAAAAACACCCTTCTGTCGTCAGTTCAGTAAAATGAAAACTCACCTGTTTGTTTTCAGTTTTTCAGTTAAAAATGAAAAATCACCTTCTTTTGCTTTCAGTTCAGTAAAATGAAAAATCACCTTCTTTGTTTTTCCAAGTTCAGTTTAAAATTAAAACTTTCACCTTTTGTTTTCAGTTCAGTAAAATGAAAAAACAATCACCTTCTTTGTTTTCAGTTCAAGTAAAATGAAAAAAATTCACCTTCTTTGTTTTCAGTTCAGTAAAAATGAAAAAGGAAAAATCACCTCTGTGTTTTTTCAGTTCAGTAAAAATGAAAAATCACCTTCTAGTTGTTTTCAGTTCAGTAAATGAAAAATCACCTTTCTTGCTTTTTTCAGTTCAGTTTTAAAATGAAAAAATCACCTTCTGTGTTTTCCAGTTCAGTAAAAATGAAAAATCACCTTCTGTGGTTTTCAGTTTTCATAAAAATGAAAAAACTCACCTTCTGTTTTGTTTTTCATTTCAAAAATGAAAAATCCCCACCTTCCTGTTTTTCCAGTCCAGTAAAAATGAAAATCACCTTCTGTGTCAGTTCAGTAAAATAAAGAAAAATTTCAACCTTCTTTGTGTTTTTTCAGTTCAGTTAAAATGAAAAAATCACCTTCTTGTTTTTCAGTTCAGTAAAATGAAAATTCACCTTCTTTTGCTTTCAGTTTTCAAGTAAAAGAATGAAAAATCACCTTCTTTGCTTTCAGTTCAGTAAAATGAAAAATCACCTTCTTTGTTTTTCAGTTCGTGTGAAAAATCAGTCCTTTGCTTCAGTTAAAATAAAAATGAAAAATGCACCTTCGTGTTTTTCAGTTCATTAAAATTGAAAAATCACCTTCTTTGCTTTCAGTTCATAAAAATGAAAAAACAAAACCTTCTGTGTTTTCAGTCAGTGAAAAAATGCATGAAAATCACCTTCTTTGTTTTGGTTTTCAGTTCAGTAAAATGAAAAATCACCTTCTGTGTTTTCAGTTTTTCAGTTAAAATAAAATTCTTTTGTTTTCAGTTCAGTAAAATTGAAAAATCACCTTCTGTGTTTTTCAGTTGCATAAAAATGAAAAAATCACTTCTGTGTTTTTCAGTTCAGTAAAATGAAAAATCACCTTCTGTGTTTTCAGTTCAGTAAAATGAAAAATCACCTTCTGTGTTTTCAGTTCAGTAAAATGAAAAATCACCTTCTTTGTTTTCAGTTCAGTAAAATGAAAAATCACCTTCTTTGCTTTCAGTTCAGTAAAATGAAAAATCACCTTCTTTGTTTTCAGTTCAGTAAAATGAAAAAAAATCCACCTTCTGTGTTTTTTCAGTTCAGTAAAATGAAAAATCACCTTCTGTTTTCAGTTCAGTAAAATGAAAAATCACCTTTCTTTTGTTTTCAGTTTCAGTAAAATGAAAATCACCTTCTTTGTTTTTCAGTTCAGTAAAAAAATGAAAAATCACCTTCTTTGTTTTCAGTTTCAGTAAAATGAAAAATCACCTTCTAGTGTTTTTCAGTTCAGTAAAATGAAAAAATTTTCACCTACTTTGTTTTTCAGTTCAGTAAAATGAAAACTTTCCGTTCTTCCTTTGTTTTCAGTTCAGTAAAATGAAAAATCACCTTCTTTGTTTTCAGTTCAGTAAAATGAAAAATCACCTTCTTTGTTTTCAGTTCAGTAAAATGAAAAATCACCTTCTTTGTTTTCAGTTCAGTAAAATGAAAAATCACCTTCTTTGCTTTCAGTTCAGTAAAAATAAAACCTCGCCCTTCCTTCTTTTAGTTCAGTTATAAAAAATAAATAATAAAATAAACTCACCTTCCATGCTTTCAATTCAGTAAAAAAAAAAAAAAAAACCTCGCCCTTCCTTCTTTTAGTTTAGTTAAAAAAAATAATGAAAAACAACTCACCTTCCATGCTTTCAATTTAGTAAAAAAAAACTCTACCTCCCTTCTTTTAGTTCAGTTAAAAAAGTAAATAATAATAAAAAAAAACTCACCTTCCATGCTTTTAATTCAGTAATAAAAAACCTCTCCCTTCCTTCTTTTAGTTCAATTAAAAAAATAAATGATGAAAAAAAAAAAATCTCACCTCCCGCGCTTACAGCTCAGTCATCTCATCACAATATCCGGCTTAACATCTAAACTTCGAAACTTACAATTCCTCAAGTTTCTGTATGACTTAAATTTAATTCAGGTTATTCTGTTTGTATTATTATTATTATTACTATTTTTTATACTGTTTTCTTTTACCCGGAAGTTAAGTCATGTTTGTTTCATTAAGCATCCGGTGTTTGAAGTTTGGTTAATTACTCGGGAGATTTGATACCCAGAGTGCTGTAGTTGTACAGATTCAGTAAGGTAATTTCCTCGTTTCCAAAGTTGTCGAGTGAGTTGTTGAGTTTGTTGTGTAGTTCATCATATTTTGTAGAAGAGCCATCAAATGACAGAAGATACTTAAATCTCTCTTGATTTTTTTATTAGAGACTCGGGTGGTTAG
>NC_061105.1:8272799-8290299 GCF_015104395.2 Macrobrachium nipponense | reverse complement strand
ACTTAGAATAAAGTGCATTTATTTTTATTTTTTTACCCGTTCCTTCGTACTCTCTGTAACGAGAAAATAAATACAGATTTTATTGAAAGGTTTTATATCAAATTAATATGGGACATTTTGTGATAGATGCCTGTGTATTCAATTAATTTTAATTGGGATTTATTTTTTATTTGTAGTTATAAAACTTGTTTTCGTTTTAAACCCCTTTTTATGGGTAGGTTTACAAAGTGATTAACATTTTTTTTTTAAGTTCATTAGAAATACAGTTAGAAGTATAAAGAAAAAAATAAATATAAAAACTAATCGTCACATAACGAGTAAAAATATTTCTAATTATTATCTCAACGCAAAGAGAATTATTGTTCTTGTCTATCTAATCATAGTCATCTTCGCCTGAGGAGGACCGCGAGCTAGTTCAAATATGGCATTTTTCTAGAGGTATGAAAAAAAGAAAAAAAAAAAATTTCATTGTAGGAAATAGTATTGGAACGGCAGGTATCAAAAAAAAAAAAAAAAAAAACTGTAGCACGTATTCATTTTCAAATGATTTTTCACTTCAAAATAATTTTCATTTGCCATTTATTTTTTTTTAATTGTGACAGCGATAACTAATGGAAAGCGAGCAGCGATAGATTGTTGACAGACTTAACGAGCGCTCTTCTATAAATGTGTATCTATAAAACAAAAACTATCATGTTTTTATTAGATTTAAATTGTTTTATGCTGGATACCGTTCATGGAAAATACCTGTATCAATGGAACTGTTATCCCTGGCAAAAGCAGAGTAACAGGCACTGTTGGAATGTGATTGCGATTATTTCCTGCAAAATAAAAAGCTGTTTTTAGATTGCTATTGAAAGCCTTATGAAGAAAAGGAATATTGCAAAAGGGAAATTATTGAATCGCCATAAAAAAAAAAAAAAAAAAAAAAAAAAAAAACTACCTAGACCCTTCGTTGGTCAATTACGAAACTCTCACAATTTTACCTTGTAATAACTGTCTTTTTTTTTTACTTCAAGCCCAATCAGATGAAAATATTTAAAATGAGCGATTACTTTGTAATTTTATGCATAGCTTTCTGAGGCCGATTTCATTAATTTTTTTTATTATTTTAATTTTTTTAATAGATTCGGTGGCGTTTATCAAAATAAGTCATATTTACTAAAGAAGGAATTCGTTTTTATTCCTGCAGTTTTTAAATCCTTAAATTACCAATTACTTCAGTTTGGAAAAAAATATACACATTTGAAATACTGATTCAAGAGAGTTTAGAGAAAAATTGTTCAGTCGGATAATAATAATAGTAATAATAATAATAGAACCACATTATTAATATTATTATTATTATTATTATTATTATTATTATTATTATTATTATTATTATTATTATTATTATTATTATTATTATTACCCGATCGAAACAAGCACGAAGCAACTCATTTGAATAAAAAAAATTGAAAATATAAGAAATAAATTTTCATTTTCATATTTTGCGCAAGCTCCCCTCGACGGGGAGCTTCAAACCCCCGAATCCCGCCTCGGGATTCAAAGCTAACATTCAATATGCATATATGCACTTTTCAAAGACACTCTCGGAGGAGTAATCTGGTCCCGACCGGGAGGTGCACACAGACAAGGGAGAGAGAAGAAGAAGAAGAAGAAGAAAGAAAGAAAGAGAGAGAGAGAGAGTGAGAGAGAGAGAGAGAGAGAGAAGAAGAGAAGAAGGAAAAGAAGAAAGAAAGAGAGAAGGGGTGGGGAAGGGGGGGGGGGGGGGGGTGGGGGGGGGGGAATAGACGATTAGAGAGAGACCTTACAGACCTTACATCTTGTTCGGGTTGCCCCAGGTCCCTCAGTGTGAGGCACCTCTAATGTCTACCAGAGAGTTGCTAGTACATCTTCCGGTATATTTTGCATCTTCCAATCTTGGATGGTCTGGGATGCAGTTTAGATATTTGTCGAGCTTATTCTTAAACACATCTACGCTCACTCCTGATATATTCCTCAGATGAGCTGGCAACGCATTGAATAGACGCTGCATTATCAATGCTGGTGCGTAGCGGATTAATGTCCTATGTGCTTTCCTTATTTTTCCTGGTATAGTTTTGGGCACTATTAATCTACCTCTGCTTGCTCTTTCTGATATTTTTAGCTCCATGATGTTTTCGGATATTCCTTCTATCTGTTTCCATGCCTGAATTATCATGTAGCATTCTCATCTCCTTTCTAGACTAAATAATTTTAATAATTGTAGTCTTTCCCAGTAGTCAAGGTCCTTAACTTCCTCTATTCCAGCTGAAAAGGACCTTTGTACACTCTCTATTTGTGCAATATCCTTTTGATAGTGTGGGTACCATATCATATTGCAATATTCAAGTGGACTACGAACATATGTTTTATAAAGCATAATCATGAGTTCAGCTTTTCTTGTTTTGAAGTGCCGTAACACATTCCCATTTTTGCTTTAACATTTTGCCAATAGAATTGATATTTGATCATTGCATAACATGTTCCTATTCATCATCACACCAAGGTCTTTAACTGCTTCCTTATTTGTGATTGTCTCGTTATTAGGTCCCCTATATGCATATAGCTTTCCTTCTCTGTCTCCATAATTTATTGATTCAAATTTATCAGAGTTAAATACCATCCTATTTACCTCTGCCCAATCATATACTTTGTTAAAGTCTCTTTGTAGAGCGTTCCTATCTTCATCACAAGTAATTTCTCTACTTATTCTTGTGTCATCGGCGAAACTACTCACTACCGAGTCCTTAACATTACTGTCTATGTCTGCAATCATAATAACAAACAGTATTGCAGCTAACACCGTACCTTGTGGCACACCGGATATTACTTTAGCTTCATCCAATATCTCATCGTTTGCAATAACTATCTGTTTTCTGTTGTGTAAAAATTCTTTTAACCATCTTCCTACTTTATCCACTATATGATGTTTTCTAATTTTCTTCGCTAATATATTATGGTCTACCTTGTTAAAAGCTTTTGCAAAGTCTAGATAAACCACATCTGTTTCATTTCCGCTTTTCATATTTTTGTATATGTTCTCATGGTGGACTAACAGTTGGTTTGTGTACTTTTTCCGGGTACGAAACCATGTTGTCCTATATTAAACAAATTATTTTTTATTAAATGTTTCATAATATTTTTCTTCATTACCCTTTCATACACTTTCATAATATGTGATGTTAGACTCACAGGCCTATAATTACTTGCCTCTAGTCTTGATCCACTTTTGAAAGTAGGGGTAATATATGCTAATTTGTGCTCATCATAAATCTTGCCTGTATCTACACTTTGTCTTAATAATATTGCAAGTCTTTGCCATAGAATGAACTACTATCTTTAACAAAATAGCAGGAACACCATCAGGACCTGCAGCAGCTCCATTTTTAATTTCATTAATAGCCAGCACAATATCAGCTTCATTAATCTCTATATCAGCTAAATATTCACTATTTTCATCCCTTACTTCTGTATCATTATCTTCATTATCAATTCTAGGGGTGAACTCTCTCTTATATCGTTCTGCCAATATGTATATTTCCTTTTTTTCATTCGTTAATCTCCCTTCAATTCTTAGAGGGCCTATTTCTATTCTTCTTTTATTCATCTTTTTCGCGTATGAGTATAATAGTTAGGGTTTTGCTTGGTATTTACTATGGTTTTTTCTTCTAAGTCCCGTTTTTCATTTTCTTTTGATTATATAATCTTTTGTTCTGCATTTTCTATCTTACTTTTTAGTTCTATCACTTTCCATGCATTTTTTTCTTTTGCAAGACCTTTTTTCCACTTTCTGATTTTCTGGAACAAGATCCCTCTGTCTCTTGGTATGCATGACTGATGTTTACTTTTCTTCTTTGGTATATATTTTTCCACTATTTCCGCTATTATTTTATTTAGAATCTCCGAATTTACCCTTATGTCATCACTTACGAAAATGTTATCCCAATCTTTGTTTAATTCTTCATTTATTTCTGACCATTTTATATTTTTACTGTAGAAGTTGTATTTTCTATATCCTTCCCACTTTTTCATTTCTTGCTTATCTCTGTTTTCACTTGCTTTGGAATGGACTGTTAATATCATGACATTATGGTCTGAAATACTCGCATTATAAACTATTATTTCTTTAACATAATTCACCTCATTCACAAATACTAGGTCTAAAGTATTTCCTTTCCTTCTTGTTGGCAGGTGATTTATTTGTTGAATGTTGATTTCTAGTAGCATATCTAATAGCTTTTCGAATTGCCTCTTATCTTCTGCACTACTATTACTCTCTTTTTTATATGTATAAAATACAACCACAATCTCCTATTCGTTCTTTCCAGGAAAGTTAAAGTCTCCAGATAGGAGAATATTCCTCAGTCCTTGTGATTTCTACATATATCATCCAATTTTTCTATTATTATGTCAAACTCTTTAGTATTAAGGGGTCTATATATTACTATGTTCATTAATTTTTCAGATTCAAATTCTACCGCTATTAGTTCACATTCTGAGTTACTATATTTCTCATATATTTTTCCTTGTTTTTTGTCTTTCCCATATATTGCGGTTCCCCCTTGATTCCTATTTTTTCTATCTGATCTATAAGTTTGGAACCCTTTTATTTGATCATCATTCCCAGTCTCTTGGGAATACCAAGTTTCACTTATATTCATTATATCTATTTTCTTTTTTTCAATTTTGGGTTAGTTCTTCTAAGTACTCTAGTTTTTCTTTTTGAGTTACTCATAAACTAAACCCGGCGCATTCATCCACTATGCTGGTTTGCGTGTTTTCTCCTTCATTTAATATGGGTAATAATAAGGATTTTTCCATGTCTCTTTCCTGTTCTTGTATGTTGTTCTTTTCTTCATTATCCAGAAATTCTAACATTAAAAAATCTAACTTTTCCATAATATTTGTTCTTCCTTCATCATAATTATTCATTTTGTGTCTGAATCTGCAATTTTCTCCGTATCTGCAATATCCTCTTGCATCATAAATACAGTTCTTATCTCTTGAGTTGTATCTTGGAGCTGATGGTTGGAAATATTTTGGTGACACATCATATCGCTGTGATGGCTTGGTTTTTTCTTTCACCTGATATTCTTTGCTTCTCTCTTTATTTGTTTCTTTCTTATTTCGGATTTTATTATTTGATTGATTATTTATTTGATTTTGATTCATGGCTACAGGGTGCATATATTTACATTTTTTGTCGAACGTATATCCTTTTCCTTCTTTTAGGTTTTTGCATATTTTTGGATGTAGATCTCTGCAATCATCCTCATAGCCGTCTAGGTATGCACATTTACCATATATTTCATAGTTTTGACATACCTTTAGGATGTTGTAGTAACATCTTCTCCGAATCTGCAATTGCCAAAAAAAAAAAAAAAAAAAATCTTTTTCAAAAGGTTGCAGACTTTGTCTTTCTAGTCTATTTTTTCCTCTTTCCCATCATTGTTCAATTCTGGATAGAGCCTCTTCGGGATTTTCTTTTGTGTTGTCATGTCGTAATTTATTTCTTCGTATGTATGCTGCTTGATTGCCTCATATGTAGTATCAATGAGTATCTCTGCATCCATACTTTTATCTTGTTCTTTGTTTCCCTTATTTTTTTTCTGTCATTTCAGTTTTGTTTACTTCTCTTCCGTTTTCCTCTTATTCTTCTTCCTCTTCCTCTTCTTCTTCATTCTCAACTATTTGTACATTCAGTCTTGATTTAATAACATTGTCTATCCATGACAGACATGTTGAGCAAAATATTCTCGTATCTTTTCTCATATCTTGCATTACCTCAGCACATTGCGGATGCATCAGAATGTTGCAGGCAGCACATTTTCTGATCAGGTTTTGTGGATTAACTATATGCTATACCACACCTTACACAGTTTGCATGCTTTTGGCATTCTTTTTCCTATTGCATCAATTAGGATATTCACAATATTCACCTTATTCATTTTCTTTGTCGGAATATGTTGATTTATGTATATTTTCTTTATAAGTCTCTTGACCACTTGGATTTTATTTGGAACTTCTTCAATTATTTTCAAGATGTTTTCAGTTGATTTGTTCCAGTTTGAAGGATCATATCCTTCTAATATATCTATTGAATGCTTTTGTATCTTTTTGGTTAGGGCTGTTGTTGATCTCATAGATGAGAAATGCCAGCTCCCTTCCTGCTACCTCATCGTATTGCGAATCTGCTAAACACGCTAAATTTCGCCATTTCTTACCACAGTTGGAACTTACTGCCATCTTGATCTGATTTACAGTATTTCACTTGATAAACTAACTTAGTAGACGCTTTATCCTACTATTTTCACACTAATCTTATCACCGACAGTTCACGAACACTTCTAGATACTTCTCTCAAATTCTAGACATATGTTAAACGCGTGATATCTGTTGATTAATCAGACTGTACGAGTGATAACTGTTGATTAATCAGACTGTGTGCGGGAACGTCTCACCAAGCAAAAAGGATACTGAGAGAGAGAGAGAGAGAGAGAGAGAGAGAGAGAGAGAGAGAGAGGAGTAGACGATTAAAGAGAGAGAGAGAGAGAAGAAGAAGAAGAAGAAGAAGAAGAATAAGAAGAAGAAGAGGAGGAGAAGAAGAAAGAGGCGTAGGATGTTCCTCCTTGTTCCTCTCAGGAGTATATACAGGAGAGAGAGAGAGAGAGAGAGAGAGAGAGAGAAGAGGTGTATTAGGCGACTCCTACCTCTTCTCAAGAAAGCGTCATCTGATCCACCTACGACATGGCGTGTGCGCATGCGCGGCTCGTGACTGGCTTTTTTTTCTTTTCGTTTTAGATTAAGCTGACCTTATGCCAGCACGGGCTCTTACTGGTAACCGACGTTGATGATAAATATTCGAAATCAGAAATAAGTAAAAAAAAAAAAAATGCTTCTGTACTGCGTATAATGTTATAGTATAAAACTCTAAGCTGCGGTCCATGAAACTTTCAGCCACGCCTGTGTTGCTAGCACCTCCAGACGCACGATCCAAGGCTATAACCTTAACCTCAAATTAAGTCACAACTACAGAGGCTAGAGGGCTGCAATTTGGTACGTTTGATGATTGGAGGGTAGACGATCAACGTGCCAATTTACAGCCCTCTAGCCACGGTAGGTTTTCAGATCTGAGGACGGACAGACAAAACTAGTGACATACAGAGAGAAAAAAATTGACTCCTGAGGAAAGGCTCCAAGATCTGAGGGCCTTCGGACAGACAGAGAGAAACCACCTCAATAGTTTCCCTCCACAGACAGAAAACTACAAACAAACAAACAAAGCGCAGTCTCCTCGGGAAAGTCAGAGAGCCGAATGGGGTCCTGCAATTGCCAACTGGGTCCTTCCAGCTCTTCCCTAATTCGCATTTCGACGCCCTTGTCACTCTCAATCGGGGGGGAATCATATCGAGGCTCGAATTGTATTACCCATCAGGTCCCGTGTCGTAATCAGGCCCCTATCTAGATTCCGGCGTTGCTGCTGATGATGACTCAGAAAGAGAGAGAGAGAGAGAAAGACGAGGGAGATGGAGAGATTAGGAGTAGATAGATGAGAGAGAGAGAGAGAGCAAGAGCTTTCAGAATGAAGACAAGAGAGGTGCAACCCCTTTTATCAGACTGTCCACGAAAGTGGAAGAGAGAAGAGATAGAGGAGAGAAGATTAGAGAGGAGAGAGAGAGAGCACATTGTAGACTAATTAGAAAGTAACTTTCAAACTGATGAGAGAGAGAGAGAGAGAGAGAGAGAGAGAGAGAGAGAGAGAGAGAGAGCACCTGTCACAACTGAAACCGAAACCGAAATCGTTTACGGGAAAGAGAAAATACCATTTCTTATCTGTGGAATTGAAAGCACAGTCGCAGAACAAGAAAGAAACATGAATTAGGAAACACATAAAAATACCCACTTCTGGGACTTCGACAACTCTCTCTCTCTCTCTCTCTCTCTCTCTCTCTCTCTCTCTCTCTCAAATGAGAGGAAATCCTTCTCTCGAGAGGAACCACTTTTAAAACCTCTGAGTAAAGAAGGAAGGAGAGAGAGAGAGAGAGAGAGAGAGAGAGAGAGAGAGAGAGAGTTGTCGAAGTCCCAGAAGTGGGTATTTTTATGTGTTTCCTAATTCATGTTTCTTTCTTGTTCTGCGACTGTGCTTTCAATTCCACAGATAAGAAATGGTATTTTCTCTTTCCCGTAAACGATTTCGGTTTCGGTTTCAGTTGTGACAGGTGCTCTCTCTCTCTCAAATAAATCGATCAAGCGAACCCTTAAAGAAAAATGATGAATTGGAAAGTCGAACAGGTTCTCGAAATTCAGATATCTGGAGAGAAGAAGAAGAAGAAGAAGAAGAAGAAGAAGAAGAAGAAGAAGAAAGAGTAGGGAGGTGTTAGCACGTACTTTAAAGAGTCGGTTATTACGGAGTATTTTGCCTCGATGAGGTAGGACTCAGGGTAGGAGAAGGGTACATTTAGTTTAGTTATTACGGAGTAATTTACCTCGATGAGGTAGGACTCAGGGTAGGAGAAGGGTACATTTAGTTTAGTTATTACGGAGTAATTTACCTCGATGAGGTAGGACTCAGGGTAGAAGGATAAATTTAAGTAAGTTATTACCGAGTATTTCACCTCGATGAGGTAGAACTGAGGGAGGAGAAGGATGATTTTTAGGTTAGTTGTTACAGAGTTATTTACCTCGGTGAGGTAGGGCTGTGAGAGGAGAGAGGTACCTTTAGGTTAGTTGGTACAGTTATTTACATCGATGAGGTAGGACTGCAAGGAGGAGAGAGGTACTTTTATGTTAGTTATCACAGTTATTTACCTCGATGAGGTACGACTGCGAGGAGGAGAGAGTTACCTTTAGGCTAGTTGCTACAGAGTCCTTTGCCTCGATGAGGTAGGACTCCGAGGAGATAGGTACCTTTAAGTTAGTCATTACAGAGTTATTTACCTCGATGAGGTAGGACTCGGGATGTGAAGGGTACATTTAAGTTATTTGTGGCAATTGTTTACCTCGATGAGGTAGGACTGCAAGGAGGAGAGAGGTACCTTCAGGTCAGTTATTACAGAGTTATTTGCCTCGATGAGGTAGGACAGCAAGGAGAGCGTTACCTTTAGGTTAGTTGCTACAGTCATTTACCTCAAAGAGGTAGGACTGCGAGGAAGAGAGAGGTACCTGTAGGTTAGTTGTTATAGAGTCATTTACCTCGATGAGGTAGGATTGTGAGGAGGAGAGAGGTACCTTCAGGTTACTTATCACAAGCATCTTACCTCGATGAGGTAGAACCGATTAGTGTGTCGTGCAGAGTGATCCACATTTCCACTTTTCTCAAGTGATCGCTTATTACCTCTTGTTTTTAATCATTCAATTAATTGTACTCTTAAGAAATTGTAACAGATCGGTCACCAAATATCATTCCATATTCACATTTTAAAATGTCTCCTTTTTGAAAAGTCTTCAGTGATTCATGATTACCTGAGAGCAAAATTCACTTTGAACTAAAAACTCGTCTCAGATTCTCAGACTGAGAATTAATTATTCATCAAAACACCGAAAGCTTTTTCACTTCAGTAAAGCTTTCAGGACTCGAATTATTTTATGACAAAGATACGAAATTATTCTTATGATTGAGATTATTTATTACCTGTGCCCCAACAGATGAAGGTGTTTGAATGATACACGAGTGTGTATATTATGAATACGGGGTGTATGACAGCTATGAAAAAAAGGCTTATTTTATTTATTTATTTCATTTCTGACAATGAATTTTAAGCTGAATAAACTGTGGTTCCGAATATATTTGATTTTTGCAAAAAATCATGTCTAAAGGCTCTCTCTCTCTCTCTCTCTCTCTCTCTCTCTCTCTCTCTCTCTCTCCTCTCTCTCTCTCCTTATAAACGTGATATAAAAAAAATCCCAAATATGGCTCTCTCTCTCTCTCTCTCTCTCTCCTTATAAACGTGATATAAAAAAAATCCCAAATATAGCTCGCTCTCTCTCTTCTCTCTCTCTCTCTCTCTCTCTCTCTCTCTCCTCTCCTTATGAACGTGATATAAAAAAATCCTAAATATGGCTCTCTCTCTCTCTCTCTCTCTCTCTCTCAAGTAGCCATCTTGCTTGGTGAGACGTACCCGCGTGAAGTCACAATAATCAACAGATATCACAAGTTTAACATACGACTAGAATTTGAGAAATATCTAGAAGTGTTCGTGAACTATCGGTGATAAGATTAGTGTGAAAATAGTAGGATAAAGCGTCTTCTAAGTTAGTTTATCAAGTGTAATACTATAAATCAGAACAAGATGGCAGTAAGTTCCAACTGCGGGAAAAGGTGGCGTAATTTGGCGTGTCTAGCAGATTCGCAATACGATGAGGTAGCAGGAAGGGAACTGGCATTTCTCATCTATGAAATCAGCAACAGTCCTAACCAAAAAGATACAAAAGCATCATAGATATATTAGAAGGATATAATCCTTCAAACTGGAACAAATCTAATGAAAACATCTTGAAAATAATTGAAGAAGTTCCAAATAAAATCCAAGTGGTCAAGAGACTCATAAAGAAAATATACATAAACCAACATATTCCGACAAAGAAATGAATAAGGTGAATCTTGTGAATATACTAATTGATGCATTAGGAAAAAGAATGCCAAAAGCATGCAAACTGTGTAAGGTTTGGTATAGCATAGTCAATCCACAAAACCTAATCAGAAAATGTGCTGCATGCAACATTCCGACCCATCCCAGTGTGCTGAGGTAATACAAGATTTGAGAAAAGATACAAGAATTTTTTGTTCAAACATGTCTATCATGGATAGACAATGTTATTAAATCAAGATTGAATGTACAAATAGTTGAGGATGAAGAGAAGAGGAAGAGGAAGAAGAAGAAGAAAAAGAAGAAGAGGAAAACGGAAGAGAAGTAAACAAAATGAAATGACAGAAAAAAATAAGGAAAACAAAGAACAAGATAAAAGTATGGATGCAGAGATACTCATTGATACTACATATGATGCAATAAAGCAGCATACCACCTACGAAGAAATAAATTACGATATGACAACAGAAAAGCGCAAATCCGAAGAGGCTCTACCCAGATCTATACAATGACGGAAAGAGGAAAAAATAGACAAGAAAGACAAAATCTGCAACCTTTTGAAAAGAGGGAATTGCAGATTTGGAGAAAGATGTTACTACACATACCTAAGATATGTCAAAACTATGAAATATATGGTAAATGTGCATACTTAGATGGATATGGGGATGATTGCAGAGATCTGCATCCAAAATATGTAAAAACCTAAAAGAAGGAAAAGGATGTAAGTTTCGACAAAAAATGCAAATATATGCACCCTGTAGCCATGAATCATAATCAAATAAATAACCAACCAAGTAATAAAATCCAAAATAAGAAAGAAACAAATAAAGAGAGAAATCAAGAATATCAGGTAAAAGAGAAAAGCAAACCACCAATGAGATATGCAGAGTGTCAGCAAAGAATTTCAAAGCATCAGCTCCGAAATTCTACTCAAGAGATAATAACTGTATTTATTATGCAAGAGGATATTGCAGAAACGGAGAAAATTGCAGATTCAGACATAAAATGAATAATTATGATGAAGGAAGATCAAATATTATGGAAAGTTGGATTTTTTAATGTCAGAATTTCTGGAAATGAAAAAAAGAACAACATACCAGAACAGGAAAGAGACATGGGAAAATCCTTATTACTATCAGTATTAAATGAAGGAGAAAAACAACGCAAACCATCATAGTGATGAATGCGCAGGGTTTAGTTACGAGTAACTCAAAAAGAAAAATAGAGTACTTAGAAGAAACTAACCCAAAATGAAAAGAAAATAGATATAATGAATATAAGTGAAACCTGGTATTCCCAAGAGACTGGGAATGATGATCAAATAAAAGGGTTCCAAACTTATAGATCAGATAGAAAAAATAGGAATCAAGGGGGAACCGCAATATATGGGAAAGACAAAAAACAAGGAAAAATATATGAGAAATATAGTAACTCAGAATGTGAACTAATAGCGGTAGAAAATTTGAATCTGAAAAATTGATGAACATTAGTAATATATAGACCTCCTAATACTAAGAGTTTGACTTAATAATTGAAAAAATTGGATGATATATGTAGAAAATCACAAGGACTGGACTATTCTCCTACTGGTGACTTCAACTTTCCTTTCGTAGAATGGAAAAAGAACGAATAGGAGATTGTGGTTGTACTTATACATATAAAAAAGAGAGTAATAGTAGTGCAGAAGATAAGAGGCAATTTGAAAGCTATTAGATATGCTACTAGAATACAACATTCAACAAATAAATCACCTGCCAACAAGAAAAGGAAAATACTTTAGACCTAGTATTTGTGAACGAGATGATTATGTTAAAGAAATAATAGTTTATAATGCGAGTATTCAGACCATAATGTCATAGAATTAACAGTTCATTCCAAAGCAAGTGAAAATAGAGATAAGCAAGAAATGAAAAAGTGGGAAGGATATGGAAAATACAACTTCTACAGTAAAAATATAAATGGTCAGGAAATTAATGAAGAATTAAACAAAGATTGGGATAACATTTTCGTAAGTGATGACATAAGGGTAAATACGGAGATATTATATAAAATATTGGAGAAAATAGTGGAAAAATATATACCGAAGAAGAAAAGTAAACATCATTCATGCATACCAAGAGACAGAAGAATCTTGTTCCAGAAAATCAGAAAGTGGAAAAAAGGTCTTGCAAAAGAAAAAATGCATGGAAAGTTATAGAACTAAAAAGTAAGATAGAAAATGCAGAAAAAAAGATTATACAATCAAAAGAAAATGAAAAACGGGACTTGGAAGAAAAAACCCTATTAAATATCAAGCAAAACCCAAAAACTATTATACTCATATGCGAAGAAGATGAATAAAAGAAGAATAGAAATAGGCCCTCTGAGAATTGAAGGGAGATTAACGAATGAATGAAAGGAAATTTGCAACATACTGGCAGAACGATAATAAGAAGAATTCACCCCTAGATAGATAATGAAGATAATGATATAGAAGTAAGGGATGAAAATAGTGAATATTTAGTCTGACATAGATATTAATGAAGCTGATATTGTGCAGGCTATTAATGAAATTAAAAATGGAGCTGCTGCAGGGCCTGATGGAATTCCTGCTATTTTGTTAAAGAAAGTAGTTCATTCTATCGCAAAGCCACTTGCAATATTATTAAGACAAAGTGTAGATACAGGCAAGATATATGATGAGCACAAATTAGCGTATATTACCCTACTTTCAAAAGTGGATCAAGACTAGAGGCAAGTAATATAGGCCTGTGAGTCTAACATCACATATAATGAAAGTGTATGAAAGGGTAATGAAGAAAAATATTATGAAACATTTAATAAAAAATAATTTGTTTAATAAAGGACAACATGGTTTCGTACCCGGAAAAAGTACACAAACCCAACTGTTAGTCCACCGTGAAAACATATTCAAAAATATGAAAGCGGAAATGAAACAGATGTGGTTTATTTAGACTTTGCAAAAGCTTTTGATAAAGTAGACCATAATATATTAGCGAAGAAAATTAGAAAACACAATATCGTGGATAAAGTAGGAAGATGGTTAAAAGAATTTTTACACAACAGAAAACAGATAGTTATTGCAAACGACGAGAAATCGGATGAAGCCAAGGTAATATCCGGTGTGCCGCAAGGTACGGTGTTAGCTGCAATACTGTTTGTTATTATGATTGAAGACATAGACAATAATGTGAAGGATTTCGGTAGTGAGTAGTTTCGCAGATGAACACAAGAATAAGTAGAGAAATTACTTGTGATGAAGATAGGAACGCTCTACAAAGAGACCTTAACAAAGTATATGATTGGGCAGAGGTAAATAGGATGGTATTTAACTCTGATAAATTGAATCAATAAATTATGGAGACAGAGAAAGAAAGCTATATGCATATAAGGGACCTAATAATGAGACCATCACAAATAAGGAAGCAGTTAAAAAAGACCTTGGTGTGATGATGAATAGGAACATGTTATGCAATGATCAAATAGCAACTCTGTTGGCAAAATGTAAAGCAAAAATGGGAATGTTGTTACGGCACTTCAAAACAAGAAAAGCTGAACACATGATTATGCTTTATAAAAACATATGTTCGTAGTCCCACTTGAATATTGCAATATGAATATGGTACCCACACTATCAAAAGGATATTGCACAAATAGAGAGTGTACAAAGGTCCTTTTACAGCTAGAATAGAAGAAGTTAAGGACCTAGACTACTGGGAAAGACTACAATTCTTAAAATTATATAGTCTGGAAAGGAGAAGAGAACGATACATGATAATTCAGGCATGGAAACAGATAGAAGGAATAGCAGAAAATATCATGGAACTAAAAATATCAGAAAGAGCAAGCAGAGGTAGATTAATAGTGCCCAAAAACTATACCAGGAAAAATAATAAGGAAAGCACACAGGACATTAATCCACTACGCACCAGCATCGATAAGTGCAGCGTCTATCAATGCGTTGCCAGCTCATCTGAGGAATATATCAGGAGTGAGCGTAGATGTGTTTAAGAATAAGCTCGACAAATATCTAAACTGCATCCCAGACCATCCAAGATTGGAAGATGCAAAATATACCGGAAGATGTACTAGCAACTCTCTGGTAGACATTAGAGGTGCCTCACACTGAGGGACCTGGGGCAACCCGAACAAGATGTAAGGTCTGTAAGGTAAGGTCTGTAAGGTCTCTCTCTCTCCGTATAAACGTGATGTAAAAATCCACAAAAAACAGTCTCTCTCTCTCTCTCTCTCTCTCTCTCTCTCTCCTTATAAACGTGATATAAAAAAATCCTAAATATGGCTCTCTCTCTCTCTCTCTCTCTCTCTCTCTCTCTCTCTCTCTCTCTAAGTATAAACGTGATGTAAAAATCCACAAAAAAACAGTCTCTCTCTCTCTCTCTCTCTCTCTCTCCTTATAAACGTGATATAAAAAAATCCTAAATATGGCTCTCTCTCTCTCTCTCTCTCTCTCTCTCTCTCTCTCTCTCTCTCTCTCTCTCCGTATAAACGTGATGTAAAAATCCACAAAAAAAACAGTCTCTCTCTCTCTCTCTCTCTCTCTCTCTCTCTCTCTCTCTCTCTCTCTCTCTCATGCAATACGTTTCATAAGTGCCAAGGACCAAAGATTTACCTTCAATACACACTGGAAATATAACAATTGTCTGGATTTGAAATATCCTGCACATTATTGCGCCTAATTCATCCTCAAGCGGACAACAATGCAACAAAGAATGTTGCAATAAAGGAAAACTTCCCTTTTATATAACCTGGAGAATAAATACTAAGCAGTACACACAATGAGGTACACTATTGCCTGAATATTTAAAACCCCTGGGCATGCAGGGCGCTCTTTTCGCATATCCGGTACCCGAGAGTGTTTTCGAAAATAGTGCTTTTTTGGGGGGAGGGATGGCAGGGGGGGGCCAGGGTGGGGGAAAGGAGGCAAAATCGCAAAGCACAAATGTAGTAGCGCCCGGTTATCCCAAAATAAAATTTCAATTTTATTTGATTGTAAGTTTTGATAGCCTATTGTGATTACTACAGTTTGGAATGCAATGGGAAATTGCTTATATTATTTTTTTTTCATTAGAGATATCGTTGTTTATCTGACATCTGGATAAGGAAATAAAAAACTAATGAGGCTAGAGGGCTGCAATTTGGTATGTTTGATGATTGGAGGGTGGCTGATCAACATACCAATTTGCAGCCCTCTAGCCTCCGTAGGTTATAAGATCTGAGGGCGGGCGGGAAATGTGCTGACGGACACACAAACAGCCATCTCAGTAGTAGTTTTCCTTAACAGATGACCATAAAGAGAGATACAGGAAAAGAAAGAGGGCTTCTAACTCTAAAAAATATGCTTCCTTATAATCTCCTCCCGCCTCGACTTCCTTCCAATATCCGTGAGTTAATCCAATTTCAGCAGATCCACCAAAAGATTTCGGCCACTAATTGGAAAAAGGAGACATCTCAGTGGTGGGGGGGCACCACCCCTACCCATTTCACTTGGGGAGGAGGGGGCGAGATATGGGGATGGGGAAATTACGGTAGTTATCCCTTTTCCTTTAAGTTACTTTAATTACTTTTCCCAGTACGAATCTGACGCTTTCTCAAAGAAGGGGCGGTATTCCTTCTCTTAGTAGAAAGTTGGGCATTTGTTTTTGTTTTTTTTCTTTTTTTTTTGAGGCCGATGCTGGAATCATTTCCGGTTTGAGTAGACTCTCAAAGCCACAATGGAATCTAATTGTAATCTCGCGATGACTGCTGCAAAGTCATTTTCGTTACTGTAATGAAAAGCCTTGATCTAATCTCTTGCGTAGAATAGACAATTTCGGCCCAAAGGCCCAACACTGGTACCTATGAGGTCATTTCGCGCTGAGACGGAAGAAAGAGAATATGAAAGGAGGTGCAGTAAAAGGAAACAAAAGGGGTTGCTGTTAAGAATCTTTAAAATAAATGCCTACACTGTACCGCGTAAGGTGCACTGACGTCTAATTGTAATTACGCGATGTGGCTGCGTAATTTTCATTATGTTTCGTATAATGAAAAGCCTGGAACTAATCTGTTTTATAGTTATGTCTAATTACTTTTCAACAAGGCGACGTCGCCTAATTAATTCCCGCCAGCGTTGGATCAAAATGTACTCCGTCATTATTGCTCTTGTGATTTCATTCTACCTTCATAATGTCACGACATTCAAACGAGCCATCAGTCACTTACCGTCTTTCATCGTATATCCAGATGATATTCTGCAAAACGCTTTTCGTAATCGGGAAGCTATCAAGATGACGCGTGATTATTATTCGACTTGATTGTTCTCGTCTTATTTTGGATGCTGGAGTCATCATCTCCTTGTCCTGAATTTTTAGAAGACGAGATTACCAAGATTTATGATATTGCTTTTAAATTGAAGTATCCGGCATTTTTAGTTGATGTTGCTTTAAGAAAGGCTAAGAAAACCATTTTATGAGTGGACCATTGTCAAGCTTTTGACCCTAGTAATTTGCTTGTTTTACCTTTTGACAACAGGTTTCTTTCTTTGCCAAAAATGTTTAAAGTTTTTAATGTTAACGTTGTTTTTAGTAACACTCAGTCTGTAAGAACAATTTTAATAAGGAACTCTCCAAATTTACAAACAGGTTGCATTTACGAAATTCCATGCAGAGATTGTGATAAAAAAAATATTGGTCAAAGTGGCAAACTACTGGCATCAAGATTAAATCAACATAAATATTGTGTTCGTGTAGGAAGTACATCCAGCGCTCTCTTTTTACATATGAATAATTTTAATCATGCAATTAATTGGAACAATTCAAAGGAAATTTTATTTTGTAGAGACATTATTAAAAGAAATATTATAGAATCTAGTATAATAAAATATAAGTCAAGTA
>NC_061105.1:8262799-8267799 GCF_015104395.2 Macrobrachium nipponense | reverse complement strand
TTTTTTTTTAATAGATTCGAGAGCGTTTATCAAAATAAGTCATATTTACTACAGAAGGAATTGCAGTTTTTAAGTCATTAAATTACCAATTATTTCAGTTTGGAAAAAAAATATACACATTTGAAATACTGATTCAAGAGAGTTGAGAAAAATTGCTCAGTCGGATAATAATAATAGTAATAATAATAATAAACACACATTATCATTATTATTATTTATTATTATTATTATTATTATTATTATTATTATTATTATATTATTATTATTATTATTATTATTTTATTATTGAACCAAACAAAAACTTCTTTCAGTTTTCTTCTGAAGATTGAAAAAGAAACCCACAAATTCAATTTGTAACTTGTTTACTTCTAAGTATTTACATTTAGTTTTACTCCACACTCGAGTACTTTCAGGCCCTTCTGTGGCCCATTCTCAAGAGATGTTTGGGATGTTAGCCCGATCGAAACAAGCACGAAGCAACTCATTTGAATACAAAAAAAATTGAAAATATAAGAAATTAATATTCATTTTCATATTTTGCGCAAGCTCCCCTCGACGGGGAGCTTCAAACCCCCGAATCCCGCCTCGGGATTCAAAGCTAACATTCAATATGCATATATGCACTTTTCAAAGACACTCTCGGAGAAGTAATCTGGTCCCGACCGGGAGGTGCACACAGACAAGGGAGAGAGAAGAAGAAGAAGAAGAAGAAGAAGAAGAAGAAGAAGAAGAGAGAGAGAGAGAGAGAGAGAGAGAGAGAAGAAGAAGAGGAAGAAGAAGAGAAAGAGAGAGAAGGGGTGGGGGGGGGAGGGAATAGACGATTAGAGAGAGACCTTACAGACCTTACATCTTGTTCGGGTTGCCCCAGGTCCCTCAGTGTGAGGCACCTCTAATGTCTACCAGAGAGTTGCTAGTACATCTTCCGGTATATTTTGCATCTTCCAATCTTGGATGGTCTGGGATGCAGTTTAGATATTTGTCGAGCTTATTCTTAAAAACATCTACGCTCACTCCTGTTATATTCCTCAGATGAGCTGGCAACGCATTGAATAGACCGCCTGGCATATCGATGCTGGTGCGTAGTGGATTAATGTCCTGTGTGCTTTCCTTATTTTTCCTGGTATAGTTTTGGGCACTATTAATCTACCTCTGCTTGCTCTTTCTGACATTTTTAGTTCCATGATGTTTTCTGCTATTCCTTCTATCTGTTTCCATGCTTGAATTATCATGTAGCGTTCTCTTCTCCTTTCTAGACTATATAGTTTTAAGGATTGTAGTCTTTCCCAGTAGTCAAGGTCCTTAACTTATTCTATTATAGCTGTAAAGGACCTTTGTACACTCTCTATTTGTGCAATATCCTTTTGATAGTGTGGGTACCATATCATATTGCAATATTCGCGTTAACTACGAACATATGTTTTATAAAGCATAATCATGTTCAGCTTCTTGTTTTGAAGTGCCGTAACAACATTTCCCAATTTTTGTTGCTTTAACATTTTGGCCAAATAGAATTGCGCTATTTTTTGATCATTCGACTAAATTAACATGTTGCCTATTCATCATCACACCAAGGTCTTTAACTGCTTCCTTATTTGTGATTGTCTCATTATTAGGTCCCCTATATGCATATAGCTTTCCTTCTCTGTCTCCATAATTTATTGATTCAAATTTATCAGAGTTAAATACCATCCTATTTACCTCTGGCCAATCATATACTTTGTTAAGATCTCTTTGTAGAGCGTTCCTATCTTCATCACAAGTAATTTCTCTACTTATTCTTGTGTCATCTGCGAAACTACTCACTACCGAATCCTTAACATTACTGTCTATGTCTTCAATCATAATAACAAACAGTATTGCAGCTAACACCGTACTTTGTGGCACACCGGATATTACCTTGGCTTCATCCGATTTCTCATCGTTTGCAATAACTATCTTTTTTCTGTTGTGTAAAAATTCTTTTAACCATCTTCCTACTTTATCGCGATATTGTGTTTTCTAATTTTCTTCGCTAATATATTATGGTCTACCTTGTCAAAAGCTTTTGCAAAGTCTAGATAAACCACATCTGTTTCATTTCCGCTTTTCATATTTTTGAATATGTTCTCACAGTGGACTAACAGTTGGGTTTGTGTACTTTTTCCGGGTACGAAACCATGTTGTCCTATATTAAACAAATTATTTTTTATTAAATGTTTCATAATATTTTTCTTCATTACCCTTTCATACACTTTCATAATATGTGATGTTAGACTCCACAGGCCTATAATTACTTGCCCATAGTCCTTGATCCACTTTTGAAAGTAGGGGTAGTATATGCTAATTTGTGCTCATCATAAATCTTGCCTGTATCTACACTTTGTCTTAATAATATTGCAAGTGGCTTTGCGATAGAATGAACTACTTTCTTTAATAAAATAGCAGGAACTCCATCAGGTCCTGCTGCAGCTCCATTTTTAATTTCATTAATAGCCTGCACAATATCAGCTTCATTAATCTCTATGTCAGCTAAATATTCACTATTTTCGTCCCTTACTTCTATATTATTGTCTTCATTATCTATTCTAGGGGTGAATTCTCTCTTATATCGTTCTGCAAATATGTTGCAAATTTCCTTTTTTCATTCGTTAATCTCCCTTCAATTCTTAGAGGGCCTATTTCTTTTCTTCTTTTCTTCATCTTTTTCGCTTATGAGTATAATAGTTTGGGGTTTTGCTTGATATTTATTAGGGTTTTTTCTTCCAAGTCCCGTTTTTCATTTTCTTTTGATTGTATAATCTTTTGTTCTGCATTTTCTATCTTACTTTTTAGTTCTATAACTTTCCATGCATTTTTTTCTTTTGCAAGACCTTTTTTCCACTTTCTGATTTTCTGGAACAAGATCCTTCTGTCTCTTGGTATGCATGACTGATGTTTACTTTTCTTCTTCGGTATATATTTATCCACTATTTTCTCTAATATTTTTATATAATCTCCGTATTTACCCTTATGTCATCACTTACGAAAATGTATCCCAATCTTTGTTTAATTCTTCATTTATTTCTGACCATTTATATTTTTACTGTAGAAGTTGTATTTTCCATATCCTTCCCACTTTTTCATTTCTTGCTTATCTCTGTTTTCACTTGCTTTGGAATGGACTGTTAATTCTATGACATTATGGTCTGAAATACTCGCATTATAAATTATTATTTCTTTAACATAATTCATCTCGTTCACACATACTAGGTCTCTTTAAAGTATTTTCCTTTCTTGTTGGCAGGTGATTTATTTGTTGAATGTTGTATTCTAGTAGCATATCTAATAGCTTTTCGAATTGCCTCTTATCTTCTGCACTACTATTACTCTCTTTTTTATATGTATAAGTACAACCACAATCTCCTATTCGTTCTTTCCAGTCTACGAAAGGAAAGTTGAATTCTCCAGATAGGAGAATAGTCCAGTCCTTGTGATTTCTACATATATCATCCAATTTTTCTATTATTAAGTCAAATTCTTTAGTATTAGGAGGTCTATATATTACTATGTTCATTAATCTTTCAGATTCAAATTCTACCACTATTAGTTCACATTCTGAGTTACTATATTTCTCATATATTTTTCCTTGTTTTTTGTCTTTCCCATATATTGCGGTTCCCCCTTGATTCCTATTTTTTCCATCTGTTCTATAAGTTTGGAACCCTTTTATTTGATCATCATTCCCAGTCTCTTGGGAATACCAGGTTTCACTTATATTCATTATATCTATTTTCTTTTCAATTTGGGTTACTTATTCTAAGTACTCTATTTTTCTTTTTGAGTTACTCGTAACTAAACCCTGCGCATTCATCACTATGATGGTTTGCATGTTTTCTCCTTCATTTAATATGGGTAATAATAAGGAGTTTCCCATGTCTCTTTCCTGTTCTGGTATGTTGTTCTTTTTTTCATTTCCAGAAATTCTGACATTAAAAAATCCAACTTTTCCATAATATTTGATCTTCCTTCATCATAATTATTCATTTTGTGTCTGAATCTGCAATTTTCTCCGTTTCTGCAATATCCTCTTGCATAATAAATACAGTTATTATCTCATGAGTAGAATCTTGGAGCTGAGGCTTTGATATTTTTTGCTGACATCTCTGCATATCTCGTTGATGGCTTGCTTTTTTCTTTTACCTGATATTCTTTATTCCTCTCTTTATTTGTTTCTTTCTTATTTTGGATTTTATTACTTGATTGATTATTTATTTGATTATGATTCATGGCTACAGGGTGCATATATTTACATTTTTTGTCGAACTTACATCCTTTTCCTTCCTTTAGGTTTTTGCATATTTTTGGATGTAGATCTCTGCAATCATCCTCATAGCCATCTAGGTATGCACATTTACCATATATTTCATAGTTGTGACATACCTTAGGATGTTTGTAGTAACATCTTTCTCCAAATCTGCAATTCCCTCTTTTCAAAAGGTTGCAGACTTTTTCTTTTTTGTCTATTTTTTCCTCTTTCCCGTCATTGTGTAGATCTGGGTAGAGCCTCTTCGGGATTTTTGTGTGTGTTGTCTTATCGTAATTTATTTCTTCGTAAGTATGCTGCTTTATTGCCTCATATGTAGTATCAATGAGTATCTCTGCATCCATACTTTTATCTTGTTCTTTGTTTTCCTTATTTTTTTCTGTCATTTCAGTTTTGTTTACTTCTCTTCCATTTTCCTCTTCTTCTTCTTCCTCTTCCTCTTCTTCTTCATCCTCAACTATTTGTACATTCAATCTTGATTTAATAACATTGTCTATCCATGATAGACATGTTGAGCAAAATATTCTGGTATCTTTTCTCATATCTTGCATTACCTCAGCACATTGTGGATGGTTCGGAATGTTGCATGCAGCACATTTTCTGATTAGGTTTTGTGGATTAACTATGCTATACCACACCTTACACAGTTTGCATGCTTTTGGCATTCTTTTTCCTAATGCATCAATTAGGATATTCACAATGTTCACCTTATTTATAT
>NC_061105.1:8225299-8257799 GCF_015104395.2 Macrobrachium nipponense | reverse complement strand
TTATTTATGGATTTATCACGTTCCTAACTTCCGTGATTCTGTTATACATATATATATATATATATATATATGTAATGGGGAGCCCTTCCCCCCCCCCCCCCCCATTATTCATTAGGTAAGCGTGCAGCACGAACGTCAGGCAAACAACACACTATTACACACAGCCTCTCTCTCTCTCTCTCTCGGCAACTCTCTCTCTCTCTCTCTCTCTAGCACCGACAATCTCTTTCTCTCTCCACCTCTTTCTCTCCATTCTAACAGGTAATGAAAATGAGAGAGTCGCATCATAACATTAACATTTATTAACAATGAATAAATAATTAACCAATCAAGTAATCAAGTCTTACAGACTAACTCAAAAAACCCCGAATAGTACAATGTCTCATAGTAATGGCAGTCACCAAAAAGTCTACACCCCTCTGGGAACTCCTTGTCCCTCCATTGCCAGTTCCGCCAGAACCGTCTGTTTCAAAGACACAGAACACATCCCGGTAAGTACACATACAAGATTAACAATCAGAGGCTAAATATTGGATATCATCCAAGAATGTCAAATAGGTAACAAGCCAGTCTTTGGCTAAAGTACTCTTAACACTCACCCAAGCAGCCGGACACTTAAACACTATGTCACAAAAACTCCCCGGTGAGCACCACGGCATCTTGCCTTTTCCTCCAAGACCCTCTATCAAAATCCCCCCATAGACTTGTGTATGAAACTATTAAAGGGAAGAGGCGCACATGCACATACGAACGCACACTTCGTTAGCACCTCACGATTCTAGCTGCATCCAGTTTCACAAAGGCACTTTGAGAAGAGTTAATAAACTCAGTACATTGACTTGTCTAACTAGGCATTTTTATCTCACACCACCCATAGAATCTCATTGTTCAGCTACTCTCAGGTCGTCGCCTCTCACTGTTCTCCACATTCCATAGGTCACAGAGAACAAATTAGCAATATATTATTAATCAAAAACCCTAGGCGTTTCATATATATATATATATATATATATATATATATATATATATATATATATATATATATATATATATATATATGTGTATATATATATATGTGATGTATATGGCAGGACCTAAGATGTAGTAACTATCACATCACGCATGTAAACGGCAGACAAAGTGACAAAACAGTCAAAACACACAGACAGACACTAACAGACAGACAAGGGGTATGGAAGGGCAAGGCTCATAAAAAAAAAAAAAAAAAAAAAAAAAACAATCCCAAAAAACCTCTGCCACATGTTTTGGCTGGATGCATAAACATTCCAGTCGCCGAGAGACCGTCATGGTATATATAATATATATATATATATATATATATATATATATATATATATATATATATATATATATATATATATACATATATATATATATATATATATATATATATATATATATATATATATATATACATATATAAATATATATATTTGGGGAAGGCAAAAAAATATATTCACATTTTTTACTTCTAGTTTACTTTATTTCAACCTATTTTATGTCCCCGTGTTTTTGGGAGATATCATGGCTATGTTAGAGGATTTCGTTGCCAACCAATTTTCTTTTTCTTTTATGAATAAATTCATTACCATGAAGCGTTATTCTCCGGCCTTATTTCCCGCCACTGCCTCAGTGTCCTTATGTTTAGTAGACAGCGTTATTTTCCAGCCTTGTAATGTTTAAATCAAATCATGAAAAAATTAACGAGTTTTTTTTTTTTTGTCACTGCCTTATTTTCCCGGTACAAATCTGCAGCGTTATTATCCCAGCCTTGCACTTTAATGTTTCCTGATCAAAACAAAAAAATATCAATATTTACAAAGCGTCTCATTATTTATCCATTGCCTTTAGGTCTATGATATTTATTCCTAAACAAACAGCATTATTTTCCCGCCTTGTTTCCAGCAACGAAAACAGGCCGTTTCCAGGACATGGCTGAGAGAGGCCAAATGTAGTAGTAGTAGTAGTAGTAGTAATAGTAGTCCAGCAAGTGCTGGGGAGAGCACTTACAAAGTTGCTTCTCCGTGAAGTGTTGTCTCACTTGGAGACAAAAGTTTTAATCGTGTTCCGGTGAAGATTTTAAGGGTCGCATGCTCTCTCTCTCTCTCTCTCTCTCTCTCTCTCTCTCTCTCTCTCTCTCTCTCTCTCTCTCATACCTTATCTATTGCTTGAGAAGAGTTGAGGTCATTTGCAGACACTTTTTTTCCCATTAAATTTAAGTTCAAGCAGTTGTCCTCTCGCTCTCTCTCTCTTTCTCTCTCTCACTCTTATGACTTATCCATCTCTTCATAAGTATAAAGTCCTCTTCCTATGAGGGTGGTACAGAAAGGGGGAAGGTAGTCTGGATATAAGGGGTAAGGGAAGAGGTGGTAAAAGAGAGAGAGAATGAGAGAGAGAGAGAGAGAGAGAGAGAGAGGAGAGAGAGAGAGAGAGAGAGCAAGACAATAAGCAAAGCACTATGCACTTAAATGTTTTAGAACTATCTCTGTCGTAAATAGAAATAAAAACACGTAACAAGAAATTGCAAAAACAGAAAGGACAGCGAGTCATCCGCCAATTAAAACGATCTCGCCTCACTGGTGACGAAGCTTCGGCAACAAAGCTTTTTTTGGGGAAGGTGGTGGGGGGGAGGAATGGGGAGAAGGGGGCAGAGACAAAAATAAATAGGAAAAAAAAAATATGCCAGACATTCACAACATATCAAATATATTCCGGACGTGCGTGTTTTTTTTTACGACAGATATATATATATCATTTGGTGCAGATTTATTTACAGTTATGGGAGCCAAAACTGAACCACTATCTGACCTTTCACTAGCCCCCCCCCCCCCCCCCCTCAAACCCCCCCCCCCCCCCCCCATCAAAACAACCCCCCCCCCCACACACACACACACACAAACATGACTGGGGGCATTCGTGCTCGCCCCCATGAGTTACAATTGAGTAACGTTTGTTCGTAGCTAGAGACACAGGCCAATCTGTTTTAGACGAATGTCAGTCAGTTTTGTTCCCGTGAATACTTTACATGTATCATTATTTTCTACGAATACTTTCCATGTATCAGTTGTTCCTACGAATACTTTCCGTGTATCATAATTTTCTATGAATACTTTCCTTGTATCATGATTTGCTTTAAACACTTTCCATATATCAATATTTTCTATGAATAATTTCCATTTACCAACTTTTCCTATGAATACTTATTAATATTGTCTATGAATAAGCTCCATTTATCAATATTCTCTATCAATAATTTACATGTGTCAATATTTTCCATGAATACTTTCTATGTATCAATATTTCCTATGAATACATTCCATGTATCAATATTTCCTATGAATACTTTCCATGTATCAATATTTCCTATGAATACTTTCCATGTATCAATATTCTCTATGAATAGTCTACATGTATCAATATTTCCCATGAATACTTTCCACGTATCAATATTCTCTATGAATAGTCTACATATATCAATATTTCCTATGAATACATTCCGCATGTCAATACTTTCTATGAATACTTTCCATCAGTGGAATTATGAAAGGAATATAAACATCGCGATGGCCACTCGTTAACTCTACTAATCAAAGACTGAGAGAGAGAGAGAGAGAGAGAGAGAGAGAGCTAATGAAGTGAAATGTTCAATCGCGTAACAGCGAAAACAGAACCAATTCATATTAGCGTAGCGTCACGTAACCAATCGTTTAATATCCTGACGTGTCGCATAAGCCTTGATAAAATAAGCAATATTTCAGAATTGAATGTGATTGAGATTCACCGTTACATACGGATCTCTATTGGCGTTAAAAAGAGCATTCATTCCCATCGAGTGCAAAAAAAAAAGAAAGTGCTGAAATCTATGGTCAAATAGAGCCTTGTTTCAGTAACGAAAATTAAAATATATACAGTCTATTTTATCAGAAATAATTATTCTACAGTGTTTAACATGCAAACTTATTTTCATTTTTACATTTTCATTCTCATAAATAAATCACAAATGTCAATTCTTTTAAAATTTAAATTCCCTGTATCTTTAACTTAAAGCGAAACACCTTTTTCGGACCTTTTCAGACTCCTCCATAGACCTTTCCTAAACCCCAAACAACAACAACAACAGCAAAAGTAGTTTGTAGGCTTACTCCCCGAGTAAGCAAAAACTCAATATAATTTTCCCATGCGTCAAGTTGCTTCTGTGTTTCCTCGGAGCCTTTTGGTGTCAGCTGAGGACAAAAAGAAGGAAACTTGGGAGGAAAATGCCCCAGTTTAACGGGTCTCTCTCTCTCTCTCTCTCTCTCTCTCTCTCTCTCTCTCTCTTTCACGAGGCTGTTGACAGGAAGGTGCCGAGTGTCAGAGCGGTTCTGAAATAACTCGATATCGGGCCTTTGATTTCATTAATCACCCATTTTAACTTTTTCGAGCGTATATATTCCTGATCCTTATTTTGAGGGAATTTTCTTTGGGCTTCTTTGTGTGGACCGGTTTCTTTACTGGCATAGCGTGATGTCATGGATATTTTAAGTGTATCAATACTTCTAAGAATACTTTCCATTAATCTATATCATGAACCATTTCCATGTATCAATATTTTCTAAACATACTTTCCATTACTTAGAAGAGGAGGAGGAGGAGGAGGAGGAAGAAGAGGAGGTAAACGTCTGGTATGGAGGAGGAGGAGGAGGAGGAGGAGGAGGAGGTAAACGTCTGGTATGTGTTCCAGTCTCCTCCTCCATTCCCTCCTTCTACTACTCCGTCCTCCCCCTACTCCTTCCAGACTCCCCTTTCTTATTCCTCTCTTAATCCCCCCCCCCACCCCGCAACTTCCAAAAATCAAGCAGATGTTATTTCTAATCGCGTTTGTCCGTAGCTAGAGACACAGGCCAATCTGTTTTAGACGAATGTCAGTCAGTTTTGTTCCCGTGAATACTTTACATGTATCATTATTTTCTACGAATACTTTCCATGTATCAGTTGTTCCTACGAATACTTTCCGTGTATCATAATTTTCTATGAATACTTTCCTTGTATCATGATTTGCTTTAAACACTTTCCATATATCAATATTTTCTATGAATAATTTCCATTTACCAACTTTTCCTATGAATACTTATTAATATTGTCTATGAATAAGCTCCATTTATCAATATTCTCTATCAATAATTTACATGTGTCAATATTTTCCATGAATACTTTCCATGTATCAATATTTCGTATGAATACATTCCATGTATCAATATTTCCTATGAATACTTTCCATGTATCAATATTTCCTATGAATACTTTCCATGTATCAATATTCTCTATGAGTAGTCTACATGTATCAATATTTCCCATGAATACTTTCCACGTATCAATATTCTCTATGAATAGTCTACATATATCAATATTTCCTATGAATACATTCCGCATGTCAATACTTTCTATGAATACTTTCCATCAGTGGAATTATGAAAGGAATATAAACATCGCGATGGCCACTCGTTAACTCTACTAATCAAAGACTGAGAGAGAGAGAGAGAGAGAGAGAGAGAGAGAGAGAGAGAGAGAGCTAATGAAGTGAAATGTTCAATCGCGTAACAGCGAAAACAGAACCAATTCATATTAGCGTAGCGTCACGTAACCAATCGTTTAATATCCTGACGTGTCGCATAAGCCTTGATAAAATAAGCAATATTTCAGAATTGAATGTGATTGAGATTCACCGTTACATACGGATCTCTATTGGCGTTAAAAAGAGCATTCATTCCCATCGAGTGCAAAAAAAAAAGAAAGTGCTAAAATCTATGGTCAAATAGAGCCTTGTTTCAGTAACGAAAATTAAAATATATACAGTCTATTTTATCAGAAATAATTATTCTACAGTGTTTAACATGCAAACTTATTTTCATTTTTACATTTTCATTCTCATAAATAAATCACAAATGTCAATTCTTAAAATTCCTGTATCTTTAACTTAAAGCGAAACACCTTTTTCGGACCTTTTCAGACTCCTCCATAGACCTTTCCTAAACCCCAAACAACAACAACAACAGCAAAAGTAGTTTGTAGGCTTACTCCCCGAGTAAGCAAAATCTCAATATAATCTTCCCATGCGTCAAGTTGCTTCTGTGTTTCCTCGGAGCCTTTTGGTGTCAGCTGAGGACAAAAAGAAGGAAACTTGGGAGGAAAATGCCCCAGTTTAACGGGGTCTCTCTCTCTCTCTCTCTCTCTCTCTTTCCCCCTCCTCTCTCTGAGGGGCTGTTGACAGGAAGGTGCCGAGTGTCAGAGCGGTTCTGAAAATAACTCGATATCGGGCCTTTGATTTCATTAATCCAACCCCCCCCCCCAAAATTTTTTTTTTTTTTTTTTTTTTTGACTTTTTGTTTCGAGCGTAATAATTATTCCTGATCCTTATTTTGAGGGAATTTTCTTTGGGCTTCTTTGTGTGGACCGGTTTCTTTACTGGCATAGCGTGATGTCATGGATATTTTAAGTGTATCAATACGTCTAAGAATACTTTCCATTAATCTATATCATGAACCATTTCCATGTATCAATATTTTCTAAACATACTTTCCATTACTTAGAAGAGGAGGAGGAGGAGGAGGAGGAGGAGGAAGAGGAGGTAAACGTCTGGTATGGAGTAGGAGGAATAGGAGGAGGAGGAGGAGGTAAACGTCTGGTATGTGTTCCAGTCTCCTCCTCCACTCCCTCCTTCTACTACTCCTTCCTCCTCCCAACTCCTTCCAGACTCCCCTTTCTTATTCCTCACTTAATCCCCCTCCCCCCGCAACTTCCAAAAATCAAGCAGATGTTATTTCTAGTCGCGCCTCTGCTTCCGGGATTGTTAGATATCGGCCATCGTCGTTTCTGGTTAAGCTCTCTCTCTCTCTCTCTCTCTCTCTCTCTCTCTCTCTCCTCTCTCTCTCTCTCTCTTCTCTTTGTTCGCATTTCCTCCCATTTGATCCCATTTCCTGCCATCGACTCTCTGCCATTTTCCAGTCTTCCAGTGGCCCTGGTGCATATCCGGGACATCCTCCTTTGTCTTTGCTATGCAATTGCTATACAACTACTTTGGTTGTTGTCTTTGTTGTGACGTCTTTAGATTATATATATATATATGTATATATATATATATATATATATATATATATATATATATATATATATATATTGATATATGTGGTGTGGCTGGTAGCATCCTCGACTTCCAGAAGAAGGGACCCTGGATTCGATCACGAATGGAGAATAGTTGGATGAGCACAGTCTATGAAAACCCCCACAAAGCCTTTGTTGACCCACACAGCCAATGATGTACCTGGTAGTTAGGCAACTTCGGTAATTGTAACAAGGGGAAAAAATTACAGATAACTGCGAGGATAACATCACTTGCCGTCACTCAGAGGGATTCTCTTCGGCAGCGTTTTCAGGGTTTAAAATGGATCCCACGCTGCGAGTTCACACAATCACAATATGATTTAATACAATACAGTGGAATAGTTATTTAGCATCTACCTTTGTACGCTAATAGAGAATTGATTGATGCTATTATAAATGCTTTGGTACTCTCTTGCGATCAGGTTTACTTCCTTTGGTGAATCTCGAGATAATTCAATTATCCAGACTTCGGGGAGGTATCCAATGTACTCCCCCTCCCCATCCCCCTCCTGACACCCTCCCCAATCCCCAACTCCTTCCTTCGCCACTGGACCACTCAATATACCAACAATTATTTTTGCAGAACAAAGCGAGTCAAATGGTTAAATTATTATACTCGTCGTTTACATGACCAGCAAATATTATCAAGACGAATTTCTCTTACTGATGTCCAAAGATTTCTTTATTAATTTATATCTGTGATTACTTTTATTCCTGCTCAAAAAAACTTTTATTTATATCTGTGATTATCTTTATTCATGCTCAAAGATTTTATTTGTAATTGATTATTTTTTATTCCTGATCAAAGATATACATCTGTGACTACTTTTATTCCTGCTCAAAGATTTCACTTAAATCTGTGATTATTTTTATTCCAGCTCAAAGTTTTTCATTTATATCTGCGATTACTATTATTTATGCTCAAAGATATTATTTGTATCTGTGATTATCTTTATTCATGCTCAAAGATCTTTTATTTGTATCTGTGATTATCTTTATTCATTCTCAAAGATTTTACGTATATCTGTGAATATCTTTATTCATTCTCAAAGATTTTACTTATATCTGTGATTATCTTTATTCATGCTCAAATATATTTTATTTATATTTGCGATTATTTTGATTTTTGCTCAAAGATTTTTTAATTATATCTATGATTATTTTCATCCCTGCTCTTAATGGATTCTAATATTATTTTAGAGGGGGGCGGGGGCGGTGGTGGGTGTGACGAAAAACTGCCAAAATGGCACCGGAAGTGAGACAGGGAGAGATGAAATATATTTCCGGGGAAGAAACTGATGATTGAATTCACCGAATTTTACTTCGGATGTCGAAAAACCAACACGGAGGGAATTGCATTTTGCTGTTGGCACAAACTGAACACCGGAATAAATGAATGAAAGTGAGAGATGCAAGCAAGAGATTTTTGCACGAGAGAGAGAGAGAGAGAGAGAGAGAGACAGAGACAGAGACAGAGACAAAGGCAGAGACAGAGGCAGACAGTCTGACAGATATATATATATATATATATATATATATATATATATATATATATATATATATATATATATATATATATATATATATAGAGAGAGAGAGAGAGAGAGAGAGAGAGAGAGAGAGAGAGAGAGAGAGAGAGAGAGAGAGAGAGAGAGAGAGAGAGCTACAGAGAGGCAGAGAAAGAGAGAGAAAAAAATACGGGAGATATATCCAATAAAAAGTGGCGGGGGTTGGGCGGGGGGGGGGGGGGGGGGGGGGGGCGGATCTTTCAGTCCGACCATGTGTTTTCATAGGCTAAGCAAACATTCCCGCTAAGTGACAGGTCGGTATTTGTCTGCTGCGGTCGGCCCTTCCATAATTCCTGATTTTTCCCGACAGCGAGAAAATAATATTTGGGAACGGGTCTCAGTTCAAGGAAATAAGAACCTGAAAGGCGTCAGCGCCGTCGGCGGAGTCTGTATGAGACGTATACTACACAGACAAACACACACACACACACACACATACACGTTCATTATTCGTTCTGCCGAACAATATAAACGTTCGGTTTTTTTTATTCGCTTTTATCATTTATATTCATAGTAATTCCTCTGTTCACACACACACACACACACATTCATTATTCCATTATTTGTTCTGTTGTATCAATATAAACGTTCGTTTTTTTTTTTAAATTGATTTTATCATTTATATTCATAGTAATTCCTCTGTTCACACACACGCGCGCACACACACACACGTTTATTATTTCATTATTCGTTCTGTTGTATCAATTTAAACGTTCGTTTTTTTTATTCCATTATTGAATCTATATTCCTTTTGATTGCGTTATATTTATTTCATTTACGCTCAAATGCACACATACAAAAACATGTACAATCATAGACACTTATACACACGCACGCAAATATAAACACGGTCATTATTCGTTCTGTTTTCATCAAAATAACACCGTCGTTTTTTTAATCAATTTTTATTCCATTATTTAATCTATTTAATATTAAAATTCTCTTACTTATCGTGTTTATGCTTTGAAACAATTCATGGCATTTTTCCAGCGCCTTATTTTCTCACCGCCGCAAACGGATCGCTTCCAGGCCAGCCTGGAAAGAAGTCAATTATTGTCGTCGTCCAGCAAGTGCTGGAAGGACACTTTCTCAAGTTGGTCGTCAGCGAAGAAGAAGTCTTGGTCAAGACGGAAACTAAAGTTTGAAATCGTGTCTCGAATGAAGTTCTTAAAGAGGCGAGCAAATTCGGTTATATACTCTCTCTCTCTCTCTCTCTCTCTCTCTCTCTCCGTCATCTCTTTAGAGATGGTCTTAAGTTAAAAGTCCCGTAGCTCTCTCTCTCTCTCTCTCTCTCTCTCTCTCCCCGTCATCTCTTTAGAGATGACCTGAAGTTAAAAGTACCGTATCTCTCTCTCTCTCTCTCTCTCTCTCTCTCTCTCTCTCTCTCTCTTAAGGAATGGTCTTAAGGTGAAAGTCCTGCATCTGTCTCTCTGTCTCTCTGTCTCTCTCTCTCTCTCTGTCTCTCTCTAACTCTCTCTCTTTAGAAATGGTTTTAAGTTGAAGTCTACGTACCTCTCTCTTCTCTCTCTCTCTCTCTCTCTCGCTCTCTCTCTCTCTCTCTTAGAAATGGTTTTAAGTTAAAGTCTTTGTAACCTCTCTCTCTTCTCTCTCTCTATCTCTCTCTATCTCTCTCTCTCGCTCCTGAAAAGGTTTAAAAATAAAAAGTTAAACTCTACGATTAAACGGTTAACAAATCTTACGTCCGAATCCTGTCTAACCTTTAGGCAATAACGGTTTAAGATTTGTATTATTTTACATTATTTAATATCACTTGATAATTTAACTATAATTAAAGGGGAAAGCTGCGTGATTCTATATACCTAAGTAGCAACATCCCGTAAAAGACGTACACTACTTAGAAAGATATTGATTTAAGAAGGATATAATCCTTCAAACTGTAACAAATCAACTGAAACTCTTGAAATAATTGAAGAATTCCAAATAAAATCCATGGTTCAAGAGACTCATAAAGAAAAATATACATAAACCAACAATATTTCCGACAAAGAAAATTCAAATGAATAAGGTGAAACCTTGTGAATATCCTAATTGATGCATTAGGAAAAAGAATGCCAAAAGCATGCAAACTGTGTAAAGGTGAGGTATAGCATAGTTAATCCACAAAACCTAATCAGAAAATGTGCTGCATGCAACATTCCGACCCATCCACAGTGTGCTGAGGTAATGCAAGATATGAGAAAAGATACAAGAATATTTTGTTCAACATGTCCATCGTGGATAGACAATGTTATTAAATCAAGATTGAATGTACAAAATAGTTGAGGATGAAGAAGAAGAGGAAGAGGAAGAAGAAGAAGATTTTTTTTTTTTTTTTGGAAAACGGAAGTTGAAGTAAACAAAACTGAAATGACAGAAAAAAATAAGGAAAACAAAGAACAAGATAAGAGATGTATTGCAGAGATACTCATTGATACTACATATGAGGCAATAAAGCAGCATACTTACGAAGAAATAATTACGATATGACAACACAAAAAAGAAAATCCGAAGAGGCTCTACCCAGGTATACACAATGACGGGAAAGAGGAAAAAATAGACAAAAAAGACAAAGTCTGAACAACCTTTTGAAAAGAGGGAATTGCAGATTTGGAGAAGAAAGATGTTACTACAAACATCCTAAGGTATTCACAACTATGAAATATATGGTAAATGTGCATACCTAGATGGCTATGAGGATGATGCAGAGATCTGCATCCAAATATATGCAGAAACCTAAAAGAAGGAAAAGGATGTAAGTTCGACAAAAAATGTAAATATATGCACCCTGTAGCCATGAATCATAATCAAATATAAATAATCAATCAAGTAATAAAATCTAAAATAAGAAAGAAACAAATAAAGAGAGGAATAAAGAATATCAGGTAAAAGAAAAAAGCAAGCCATCAACGAGATATGCAGAGATGTCAGCAAAAATTTCAAAGCATCAGCTCCGAAATTCTACTCAAGAGATAATAAAACTGTATTTATTATGCAAGAGGATATTGCAGAAAGGAAAACGGAGGAAAATTGCAGATTCAGACACAAAAATGAATAATTATGATGAAGGAAGATCAAATATTATGGAAAAAGTTGGATTTTTTAATGTCAGAATTCTGGAAATGAAAAAAAGAACAACTACCAGAACAGGAAGAGACATGGGAAAATAAAACCTTATTACTACCAATATTGAATGAAGGAGAAAACACGTAAACCATCATAGTGATGAACTGCGCAGGGTGGGTTTAGTTACGAGTAACTCAAAAAGAAAAAATAGAGTACTTAGAAGAACTAACCCAAATTGAAAAGAAAATAGATAATGAAGTATAATGAAACCTGGTATTCCCAAGAGACTGGGAATGATGATCAAATAAAAAGGGTTCCAAACTTATAGATCAGATAGAAAAAATAGGAATCAAGGGGGAACCGCAATATATGGGAAAGACAAAAAAACAAAGGAAAAAATATATGAGAAATATAGTAACTCAGAATGTGAACTAATAGCGGTAGAATTTAAATCTGAAAAATAATGAACATAGTAACATATAGACCTCCTAAATACTAACGAAAAGTTCTTTTGACCTTAATATAGAAAAAACAACGGATGATATATGTAGAAATCACAAGGACTCGGACTATTCTCCTATCTGGAGACTTCAACTTTCCTTTCGTAGACTGGAAAGAACGAATAGGAGATTGTGGTTGTACTTATACATATAAAAAAGAGAGTAATAGTAGTGCAGAAGATAAGAGGCAATTCGAAAAAGCTATTAGATATGCTACTAGAATACAACATTCAACAAATAAATCACCTGCCAACAACGAAAGGAAAATACTTTAGACCTTAGTATTTGTGAACGAGGTGAATTATGTTAAAGAAATAATAGTTTTATGACGCGAGTATTTCAGACCATAATGTCATAGAATTAATTCAGTCCATTCCAAAGTCAAGTGAAAACAGATATAAGCAAGAAATGAAAAAGTGGGAAGGATATGGAAAATACAACTTCTACAGTACAAATATAAAATGGTCAGAAATAAATGAAGAATGAAACAAAGATTGGGATAACATTTTCGTAAGTGATGACATAAGGGTAAATACGGAGATATTATATAAAATATTAGAGAAAATAGTGAAGAAAAGTAAACATCAGTCATGCATACCAAGAGACAGAAGGATCTTGTTCCAGGAAAATCAGAAAGTGGAAAAAAGGTCTTGCAAAGAAAAAGGTGCATGGAAAGTTATAGAACTAAAAAGTAAGATAGAAAAATGCAGAACAAAAGATTATACAATCAAAAGAAAAAGAAAATGAAAAAACGGGACTTGGAAGAAAAACCCAAACCCTAATGAATATCAAGCAAAACCCCAAACTATTATACTTCATACGTGAAAAAGATGAATAAAAGAAGAATAGAAATTGGCCCTCTGAGAATTGAAGGGAGATTAACGAATGAAAAAAAGGAAATTTGCAACATATTGGCAGAACGATATAAGAGAGAATTCACCCCTAGAATAGATAATGAAGATAATGATATAGACGTAAGGGACGAAAATAGTGAATATTTAGCTGACATAGATATTAATGAAGCTGATATTGTGCAGGCTATTAATGAAATTAAAAATGGAGCTGCAGCAGGGCCTGATGGAATTCCTGCTATTTTGTTAAAGTAGTTCATTCTATCGCAAAGCCACTTGCAATATTATTAAGACAAAGTGTAGATACAGGCAAGATATATGATGAGCACAAATTAGCATATATTACCCCTACTTTCAAAAGTGGATCAAGACTAGAGGCAAGTAATTATAGGCCTGTGAGTCTAACATCACATATTATGAAAGTGTATGAAAGGGTAATGAAGAAAAATATTATGAAACATGTAATAAAAAATAATTTGTTTAATATAGGACAACATGGTTTCGTACCCGGAAAAAGTACACAAACCCAATTGTTAGTCCACCGTGAGAACATATTCAAAAATATGAAAAGCGGAAATGAAACAGATGTGGTTTATCTAGACTTTGCCAAAGCTTTTGACAAAGTAGACCATAATATATTAGCGAAGAAAATTAGAAAACACAATATCGTGGATAAAGTAGGAAGATGGTTAAAAGAATTTTTACACAACAGAAAACAGATAGTTATATTGCAAACGATGAGAAATCGGATGAAGCCAAGGTAATATCCGGTGTGCCACAAGGTACGGTGTTAGCTGCAATACTGTTTGTTATTATGATTGAAGACATAGCCAGTAATGTTAAGGATTCGGTAGTGAGTAGTAGAGAAATTACTCGCGATGAAGATAGGAACGCTCTACAAAGAGACCTTAACAAAGTATATGAATGGGCAGAGGTAAATAGGATGGTATTTAACTCTGATAAATTTGAATCAATAAATTATGGAGACAGAGAAGGAAAGCTATATGCATATAGGGGACCTAATAATGAGACAATCACAAATAAGGAAGCAGTTAAAGACCTTGGTGTGATGATGAATAGGAACATGTTATGCAATGATCAAATAGCAATTCTTTTGGCAAAATGTAAAGCAAAAATGGGAATGTTGTTGCGGCACTTCAAAATAAGAAAGGCTGAACACATGATTATGCTTTATAAAACATATGTTCGTAGTCCACTTGAATATTGCAATATGATATGGTACCCACACTATCAAAAGGATATTGCACAAATAGAGAGTGTACAAAGGTCCTTTACAGCTAGAATAGAAGAAGTTAAGGCCCTTGGACTACTGGGAAAGACTACAATCCTAAAATTATATAGTCTAGAAAGGAGAAGAGAATGCTACATGATAATTCAGGCATGGAAACAGATAGAAGGAATAGCAGAAAACATCATGGAACTAAAAATATCAGAAAGAGCAAGCAGAGGTAGATTAATAGTGCCCAAAACTATACCAGGAAAAATAAGGAAAGCACACAGGACATTAATCCACTACGCACCAGCATCGATAATGCAGCGTTTATTCAATGCGTTGCCAGCTCATCTGAGGAATATAACAGGAGTGAGTGTAGATGTGTTTAAGAATAAGCTCGACAAATATCTAAACTGCATCCCAGACCATCCAAGATTGGAAGATGCAAAATATACCGGAAGATGTACTAGCAACTCTCTGGTAGACATTAGAGGTGCCTCACACTGGGGGACCTGGGGCAACCCGAACGAACTGTAAGGTCTGTAAGGTAAGGTCTACACGTTTCTGAAAAAGGTTTGAAAAATAAAAAGTAAAAACTTCTACGAAATAACGATACAAATTTTACGTCCGAATCCTGTTTAACCTTTAGGCAATAAAGGTTTTAAGATTTGCATTATTTTACATTATTTAAAATCAATTGATAATTTAACTATAATTGAAGGGGAAAGCTGCGTAATTCTATATATCTAAGTAGCAACTTCCCCTAAAAGACGTACTACACTACTTAGAAAGTTATTCATTTAAGTAACGTTAAGATTAATTTTTTTAATGACTATCTGAATCATAAATCCTCTGTATCGTTTCATAAAACTTGCAAATTTCGGAGGGAAATAATTTGACTGAACAGTGTACTTAGGCAACCTGTTCCCTAAAAATAAAAAATAAAAGATTTTGAAAAAATCCTGCGCCCGGGGGATCCTCTAAATATTCATGAGATATTGGGTGAGGTTACCCAATATTTACCTAAGGAATAGTTTCCCTTATCAAAAAAATATAATAAAAAAACCTATATCTCACGAAATATCCTTTTAAATTCACGAGAATCGTAAAAATACAGTTCCCTTTCGTTTATTGGTAGCCACGGTAACTTCTCATTTTGACGGGATTGTATTACATTTTAGATTTAAAAATATCGCCTGGACCATCTTCACGTACCAAGTACAAGTGACTTGTAACTTGTACAAGGTATCTTATACAGGGTGCATACATGATCTGTTCGTTTTCTGTTCGTTTTAAGCAAAGCCGTGACAACAAGGACAGTAATTGGTTTTTTAACTAAAATACAAAACACTGTTCAAATTTCCTTTCCTTTTATCATGTTGATTAATCGTCGAAATTCGTTTTCATCTTCAAATGAATTTCCTATGCCGTTTTTTTGTTTAAAAAATTATCTCAGATTCTTTGTCCAGGAAGACCGAGGACACTTTTGGTAACCCAGCTAAAAAATGTAAAATATGATAGTACTAAATTTGGCTTGGCTTGGTGTGTGAGTCTTACACATGCATCTCTCTCTCTCTCTCTCTCTCTCTCTCTCTCTCTCTCTCTCTCTCTCTCTCTGTCATGTTTTCAGCTTGCATATATTCATCTTTTTGTGGATGATTTGCTTTCTCTCTCTCTCTCTCTCTCTCTCTCTCTCTCTCTCTAGTATTTTATGTTTGTCTACACTGATGTGTCTTTATCACAACACCAGTGGAAAATTGAAGTAGCTTGAAAATAAATCTTTAAAAAAATTACACAATCAAGGAAACTATAAGAGGTTAAAAAAAAACATTCCCAGAGTAAACTCCGACATGCCAAGTACAAATTCGAGGTACAATAAAAAAAAAGCCACGTAACGAGAAAAAAAAAGAAAGAATAAAAAAAGCAGAGTTATAGACCAATTAAAACAACCTCACTTCACCAGGTCAGCGAGGTTTCGAAAACAAAAGCTTCGGTCAGAGAGATGAACAACAATAGCTTAACATTCCAGACACATCAGGTCCGCATTTTGAATCATTCTTTCCACAACGGAAAATCATTTGCTGCCAGTCTGAAAGCCGGGGGCGGACCACAATAACCCTTTCTCTCTCTCTCTCTCTCTCTCTCTCTCTCTCTCTTCTCTCTTCATGTTTCGGCTCGGCTTTGCCTACATTGGGCGTTTTTTCATAAAACAAACTCTTTGTATGTATTGATCCTTTTTATTCTCTCTCTCTCTCTCTCTCTCTCCATCTCCTAATATATATATATATATATATATATATATATATATATATATATATATATAATATTATATATATATATATTGAGTCCCATCGTATTTCCCGCCCACCACCAAACACACACTGCCATCCATCTGAAAACGAAACATCAACCACCCCACCCTATAACCCCCACACCACCGCACCCCATACACACCAAAACACACGTACCTACGTACATAAACAAACGGCGGGCACGTCGATATTTCCTATGAATACTTTTCGTCGTCACCGCCAGACCTATGAATAGCTTGTTATAGTAGAGTCACATCACCCGTGCATCTGATGTCTAGGCCAGTCACTTACGACGCTCCTGATTGACTGTTGATAAGCCAGTCACAGGGCTGGAAACTCTCAGTCCTCTCTTCCGAGAGTTCACATGGGCAGGATGTATTGTTCCACCGCTTCTGAGGTGGAACATACATCCTACCAATGTGAACTCTATCGAGAGACAGAGAATTTCCAGCCCTGTGACTGGTTTATCAACAGCCAATCAGGAGCGTCGTAAGGGACGGGCCTAGACATCAGATGCACGGGTGATGTGAATCTACTGGTATATCTAGCTGGCTAGCTAGCTCTCAGTGGCAACTCATTGTTGACCTTGCTCATAAAAGCGGACGAAAATTGCATTCCAAAAATAAGTATTTTTTTTATACATTTCTTTTTAGAATTTTAGAATTTCATGAACGCTTCGAAACGTCATTACTCACGACAATCAACAGATCCGTTTTCTTTGGGAATCTTTTCAGAATCTAATGATGCCTGGGATATCATTGGTCGAGAGAACTAAAAGAATCATTCTTCTGTCTATTTTAGAGAGCAATAAAAAGATTGATAAAAAAAACATCGCCTCAGGTCGGAAAAAATTGTTGAATCTGTTACGCGTTACACCGATATCCTTGAGGCTATGTATACAGAAAATAATAACATTTATTTAAAGTATATATATTTTTCTATATTCCCATTTCCAGAATACATATTTTTTCAGAGAACATCGTTACAAATGAATAATAATAATAATGATAATAATAATAATAATAATAATAATAATAATATAAAGGTTCTTCTCTACTTTTATAATTATTGTTTTCTCATTGTTGCTTAAACTGGTGAGCAACGCACCGAAGGTTGACATAGCTCAATTATGTAATAGTCAAAGCCGATTGGATTTTTATTGGTTAAAAATTCCAGTGGGGGTAGTCAAATTTTCGGGTATATCCCGTAGAGCTTATTACAGATAGAATTGATGTTAAATTCTATTTCTTTCTATTCTTTATGTGGGGCCGCGACGTTTCGTCTGAAAAACCTCATACATCCTCTTCGGTGCGTTGCTCACCAGTTTAGGCAACAATGAGAAAACAATAAATTAGAAAAATAGAGAAGAAACCTTTATAAAATTAATGTAGCTGAGGCAACAATCACTTTTAATAAAACATGTTTCAAAAGAGGGTTTACTTCCAGCATTCAATAATAATAATAATAATAATAATAATAATAATAATAATAATAATAATAATAATAATAATAGGAGTGATAGAAAACGATCAGGCAAAGATCCTCTGGGACTATGGTATCAGAACAGATAGGGTGATACGTGCAAACAGACCAGACGTGACGTTGATTGACAAAATCAAGAAGAAAGTATCACTCATTGATGTCGCAATACCATGGGACACCAGAGTTGAAGAGAAAGAGAGGGAAAAATGGATAAAGTATCAAGACCTGAAAATAGAAATAAGAAGGATATGGGATATGCCAGTGGAAATTGTACCCATAATCATAGGCGCACTAGGAACGATCCCAAGATCCCTGAAAAGGAATCTAGAAAAACTAGAGGCTGAAGTAGCTCCAGGACTCATGCAGAAGAGTGTATCCTAGAAACGGCGCACGTAGTAACAGGAGTGATGGACTCCTAAGGAGGCAGGATGCAACCCGGAACCCCACACTATAAATACCACCCAGTCGAATTGTAGGACTGTGATAAAAAAAAGAAATAACTATAATACACATTCGCACGCAAATAAACTTTCATATATATATATATATATATATATATATATATATATATATATATATATATATATATATGTGTGTGTGTGTGTGTGTGTGTGTGTGTGTGTCTTATCACATCAACGTGATTCTTATATACGCATTAAGCTACAAATGTCCTTTAATATCTAATTCGCTCTACCTCGGAATTAACATATTACCATAGATGATAACCGAAGGTTAATTTTTTTTAGTTGATAAGAAATTTGTCGGAACCGAGAATTTTAATAAATAAATAATAAAAAAACCTTATCCTAAAATTCCTGTATCTTTAACTCAAAGCGAAACACATCTTTCAAGCCTTTTTTTAGGCTTTTTCACCCACCAACAAGAACAATAACAACTAGAACAACAACACCAACAACTACAACAACAACAATAAAGAAGTTTGTAGGCTTACTCCTCCAGAAAACAAAAATATAATGGTAGAGTATTGGATAAATAAATTTGGGACGATTTTGAGTATATCAGAGAAGGAAAATGGAATCCAAGAAAGTTTTCGACAGAATCATACAATGAACACCCCCCCCTCAAAAAAAAAAAAAAATAATAATAAAAACAACGAAGAAAAACAGGTAGCAAAAACTAACGTAAAAATCACGCAAAATAAACAATAAGTAACATTAATACCTTTCAACAAATGCTTGATTAAGCACAAAATTCAATAATTTAACACTCACCAAACAGGAGATAGAGCAGGACTTCTGAAAATATGAAAAAAATATCAATATTTACATAAATAAAATTTGTTAGTAAAGTTGATCAACCTTCCTGCATTGTAAATCTCTCTCTCTCTCTCTCTCTCTCAGAGTATTCATCGTGCCCAGTTTGGTTTGATCATCGAGCCCGTAATTTGTTTAGCTAAGAACGATAAGGCCTTTTAGCCTCTCTCTCTCTCTCTCTCTCTCTCTCTCTCTCTCTGGGTATTTCATGGGCACGTCGTACTAGGAGAGATCCATGGCTGGGCACGAGGACCCATAGCGACCTTTGCTTGAAAAAAACAACTCCACTCTAACATATTATTATCAAGAAAATCACGTTTTATCGAGAGAGAGAGAGAGAGAGAGAGAGAGAGAGAGAGAGAGAGAGAGAGAGAGAGAGAGTAATTCAATTGAAAAGGCTCCTCGATGTTTTAATGAAGGTAATGGGCGTTATACTTTTGAGACTTCGTCTACGGGGGCGCGGCTCAAGAGACCATAGGTGTGGTGGGTAAATTTCTTACGGTTTGACATAAATAATTAATCAACGAGGCGGTAGCCTTTCTCTCTCTCTCTCTCTCTCTCTCTCTCTCTCTCTCTCTCTCTCTCTCTCCCTCTCTCTCACACACACACACACAAATTTCGAGAGTGTAGAGCTAGCATTGATTCACTAATGAGCGGAAATGAAATGAATCTCTCATATCAAAAAGCATAATCATATGTCATATTTTTCCTCAAAATTATGATGGGTTTATCAGTAAAAATATCGTACAAAATTGTAGATTTTATCGCAATTATTATCTTACACTACTTCTGATATGTAGCACATTTTTATAATTTGACAAAATAATGAATATATGTATGATTTCTTTGTAGTCATTAATATCTTGCAATTTACGTAATTAAGAAAAAAAAAAAAATACAAATGAAACATCTCTCTCTACAAAAACGAAAAAAATGGAATTATGAAAAATTAGTTAATGTTATGAACAATTGTTGTGAACAAATATGTGAGTTGATTGGCCCACTCATACATATCTTTAAACAACCAAAAACATCGAAAATCAAAATAGCATCACTGAGTAGTCATTTAAAATAAATATATGTAATTAAACATAACTGGTACTGATACCTATCCCATGATAAAGAAATTAATAACAACGATAATTGCAAAGTATATCTTTAAGAATCTTCTTCCAAATCAAATTCATGTTCTCTGATGTTCTGGAATAACTGTACATGATTATTTATTCTGGAAAACATATCATTTGCAGGAGTGCAATGAACACATGACCCTCCTGAACCTTTGATGCAACTAGCAGAGAGAAGAGCCCCATTAACTGTCCTTTTTTTCAGTCTGTTTCTTTGTTTAGTTTTAAAGAGATTAACTTTACTGAACACTCGTTCGCATTCAGAGCAGATAGAGCAAAACTGGCTAGGTCTAAAAAACTAGACTCATTTTGGGACACCTCTCCCCAGAACTTATCAGGTGCCTCATTAACGAGATTTTTAAGTTCATGTTGCAATATGGGAAACATTCTCCATTGATCATCCAGCTTTTGAAGTAGTGAGTGGTCATCTTGGGGTACAGTCAGAGGAAGCTCAGATGCAAGAGGGAATAAGGAAGGGATTCTTCCTCTGAATTCTAATGAGAAAGCATTTTATGGACAGAGACAATTTAACTTTGACAGGACACCATCATTGAAATTATACCTCTTCTTTATTTCTGTGGCATGCCACTACAAGGAAACTTCTACACCTCTGACAAAACTCCTGCTGTTGAGCTTTCTTTTACTGTATGGAGGGGTTTTTAAATCCCTACATAACTTTAACTCCTAGGTACATTTGGCTGTCAAGAGGATGCCTGTCTTGTCTTTCAGGATTTGCAGTATTTACATCAGTTTTCATAACATAGGTCCTGTCCATAAATGAGAGAAGGAGGTCTCTGAATAGCATGGACACTTTATCATGGAGAACTGTTATTACTGCTTTATCTAACTTGAAAAATTTGTTGAACTCAGTAAACTTTGGAAGAACCCAGTCAAGGAACACGAAATATAACTTCGTGAAAGGATCATGAAGGGAGTTGATAATGAACTCTGTTGCTAACAGTTTCTCAGCGAGCCACTTCTCCGAGAAAAATAGCTTCTTCAGCGCCTCCCACTGTTCCAGTAGCCTTTGAAACATGTTACAATTGGAGACAAGCGGAGGCAAGCCATGTACGGACTCTGAAATAATTTTTTTTTTTAATAGACATTAGCCTGTTTCATGGAGGAGTTCACCGACCACTTATATTTGTAACGATATACTTATCAACACCTTAGAATTATCGTACAAACCGTACGATAATGGAAAATGCTATAGTACATCGTACCAAGGCCGTTTTTGTCGTACATGTACAATAGTTATCGTACGCGTGGCAACACTGGTCATAGCTGGTGGTATTATGCGGCACTATATGTTATACAGGAAACCTCGGGGCATTTTGTACTTTTCTTTTGATCGCTTTTACAATTTCCAACACAGATCAAGACGCGGAGGAATTCTCCTCCGGCCACCGAAAATTATTTGTTTATATTTCGAGAGTATCTTCGTCGAACTGGACTGAAAAAAAAGCGTATTTTTGTTTTCTTTTAAGTCAATTGAAAAACGAAGCCGAAGGAGGGAAGTAAATTGCCAATGCTGGGAAAGAAGAAGAAGAAGAAGAGGAGGAGGAGGAGGAGGAGGAGGAGGAACATCCCTTGGAACACATTTCTAGGAGAAAACATGAAACCATGATGGGCAAAGGTCTTATCTTTGTTTACATTTTCTCAGAGGAGTTGCACCGAGGTGCTTGCAGTGGAGAAACTTAATATCTCTCCTCCTCCTCCTTCTTTCCTCACCCTTATACCTCCCTAAAGCGCCAACCCCCCCTCCCCCTACCCCACCTTTCCAAGCCCCTCTCCACCCCTGCCATTCTCCAAGAAGATATTTCCCTTTGTTTATCTGGTTTCCAGTTGTTTGATGTCAGCAGTCTCATCTCTTGTTACTTTCTCTTGATAATTGGGTAAGTGTTCTCTCTCCCGTTTGCATTCACTCTCATTTATCACCGTTTCCTGTATTTACTCGTTCGTTCCCCCGTGTTTCCATGGTTCTCTTCCATGCAGTGTTTAGTTTCTATCTTTGTCTTGCAATCTATTTAATCGCTGTCTTTGTCACACGAGTCTAAAACTGACTATTTTTACCTTTACAGATATAGTTTCTTACAAAATAACTTGAAGAGGGTTTAAGGTCCCTTCTCGTCGTCAAATTTCCTCTCCTATCTCTCCAAGAACTTTGGAGAGATAGGAGAGGAAATCATGAGTTGGCAATAGCGACGTACACTTCAGGTAAAAGTTTCGTAGAATCCCACAACATAGCTTGTTTACCAAACTAGATAGATAGGAAGACAAAAAGGCAGTGAAACCAAACCTAAATTAAAAAATATTTACCTGTTCGTTGTTGGGGATACTGATTAGCTCATTAGATACCGTGAACTTGTTCTTAAACAAGATCAAACTCCCGTAACTCTCAGTGGCGCGTCTTTGATTTGTTTGTAAACCATTAGATCACTTCACGTGGCTGCTATCATGTGTACTGAACTTGACTGTAAACAATAAGATCCAGAACATGTTTGTAAACAAGGCTCAATTGAACTTGTTTGTTTACAATAAGATCAAGAACCTTTTGGAACTTTTTGTTAACAGTAAGAACCAAAACTTGTTTGCAAACAAGAAGACAAACTCTCTTCTTGTTCACAAGCAGGATCTTTGACTATTACACACGTCATTCAGACGACCCACAAAAATCCAGTCGAAATTTCTCTGGAATGTGATCTCGAGAGTTTTATTGGCATATCTTTTTTTTTTCCCGGTTATTTTTCAGTTTTTGATGGATTTTGCCTTTGGGGTTGTGGGGGGTGGGGAGGAGGGGGAACAGGAAATAAAACTGGCAAATGGCACCGGAAGTGAAGAGGGGAAGATGAAATATGTTGCTGGGGAAAGAACCCGATGATTGAATTCGCCGAATTTTATGTCAATTGTCAAAAAATCAAACGATGATTTATGTTTTCCAATTGCAAACGGTGAGCGATGGAGTGAATGGAGGGGTCTAGGAAGGTGAGATTTTTGATTGGAGATTGAGAGAGAGAGAGAGAGAGAGAGGAGAGAGAGAGAGAGAGAGATGAATGGTTCTAGATAGGTGTAACTTTTAACGGAAGAGAGAGAGAGAGATATGAAGGGGTGAGAGGGTTGATTTTGATGGAGAGAGAGAGAGAGAGAGAGAGAGCTATCTGCTTATTTGTTGATTTGAAATGAACAGACTATTTAAGAGAGAGAGAGAGAGAGAGAGAGAGAGAGAGAGAGAGAGAGAGAGAGAGAGAGAGAGCGAGAGCTACTTTGCTTTATTTGTTGATTGAAATGTAAGATTACTTTAAGAGAGAGAGAGAGAGAGAGAAGAGAGAGAGAGAGAGAGAGAGAGAGCTACTCTGCTTTATTTGTTGATTGAAATGTAACAGACTACTTTAAGACGAGAGAGAGAGATGAGGTTAGAGAGACGAGTAGAGCCAGAGAGACCGCGAGAGAGAGAGAGAGAGGGAGTGAGAGAGAGCGAGAGCTTTACTTTGCCTTTTAAAATTTTTTTGTGATTGCAAAAGGTAAGATTAACTTTAAGATTACGAGAGGACGAGAGAGAGAGAGAGTTTAAGAGGTGAAGACGAGGAAGACGAAGAGAGATACTTGCTTATTGGTGATTGAAAGTAACGACTAACTTTTAAGAGGAGAGAGAGAAGAAGAAGAGAGAGAGAGAGAGAGAGAGAGAGAGATGAGAGGAAGGAGAGAGAGAGCGGAGTACTTTGCGTTATTTGTTGATGAAATGTAAGATTACTTTAGAGAGAGAGAGAGAGAGAGAGAGAGAGAGAGAGAGAGAGAGCTACTCTGCTTTATTTGTTAATTAAGAGGTAATAGACTACTTTAAGAGAGAGAGAGAGAGAGAGAGAGAGAGAGAGAGAGAAAGAGAGAGAGACGATCTTTTACAAAAAGTCATAATGAAATATAACCAAATGTAAAGTGAAAATGAAAGAACCAACCAAAATATTCAGTAACATATAAAGAAGGAAAAAATGATCTCTGAAATATTAAACTCAAATCAAATATATATTTTGGAAGATGGAGACATCTCAGTAATCTTTGAAGAACTACCATTATATGTATATATATATGCACACAAACATACATTATATATACAAGCCATGTATATATAATATATATATATATATATATATATATATATATATATAGATATATATATATATATATTATCTATATATTATATGAATATCAGACACAGTGTAAATCCCAGTCAAGTATATAGACACGCCTGTAAAATTATCCAATAAAAAAAGTTATTATTATCAATGGATTTATGCATTTTGATAAATACAAACTTGCTCATATTACATACTGAATAACTGTGGATTTTCATTAATGATTTCAGATCAAAGTACGTGATGCATCATATATACTATATATATATATATATATATATATATATATATATCTAAATATATATATATATATATATATATATATACAGAGTATACAGGGAAATATGATAGTCAGAAATCCAAAAGCTTTCGTCTTTACTAAGACATTGTTCTTGTGGTATTCGCTTATTTAATGAAGTCACGTGCATCTACTGTGATTTTTAAGCATATATATATAATCTATATATATATATATATATATATATATATATATATATATATGTAAGTGTTTACATAATAAAAATATGGAATGTTAGGTCCATATATATAAAAGTCTAAAACTAAAGAGGTCAACCAGATTGCTTGCAGGAATGTGATCAGACTAGAGACGCTAAAGATGACGTATACAATAAGTATGTAGGCTAAGATAACATGCCGTCACCTGTAGTCATTCAATGTTTATAAACATTAGTCCAAAGCTCCCTGCTTGAGACAACTACCCCGACCTATAATTCAAACGGCCTACGTGATCTGTAGCGTGTCTCATTTTGATTGTGTGTTCGTATGAAACTATGTCATTTGTATGTATGTTCATATGTTCGAACTACTGTCTGTTCCTTCATAACTTGTAACAGAGATGGTAGACAGGCAGAAGAGAGTTAGCTATCGTCATTAGAAGACCTGTACCTCTTTACCTAAGCTTTTATCATGTAGAGGAATAGGATTAGCCATCATCATTGGCAGAAGCGATCAAGCTATCGTTATTAGAAGACTTGTACAATCATATCTGATCTTCACCATGTAAAACTTCAGAAGAATATATAATTTTTTTATACTTAGTGTTTTCTACAAGAACCTCCTCACCATGAGTTTAACACATCGTCGTAATAACCAACAAGATAATACCGACTTGTAAATGATCTACAAACCCCCAGACACTCCATTGAAGATGGAAGTGCAATACCAACCGACTTAGCGTAAGATTATCGCTAGTCTAACATTACCTCATAGGGCGCCTTATCATACAAGGCACAAGCCCTAATATTGGTGGCCAGCGTACCAGAAGAACTCTACAACGTCCTACGAAGAAAAACCAGAATAATAAATCATGTATCATAAGAAGTCAACGACGACGGAAGCAGCAGATTCTTCAAGCAACCTAGTATCATCGTTAGTGAGCGACTTCAGAAAACAATAAGAACTCTTCAACGACGACGAAAGCAACAGATTCTTCAACCAACTTAGTATCATCGTTTAGTGAATAACTTCAAGAAACAAAACCGACGTGTCTACGGCAACGGAAACTTCGTCTCTCATTAGAATCATTCAAGAAAACATCGTTAGTGAGCGTTTCCGGCACTGCAAGAAACAAACCGAACGCGTCTGCAGCATCGGATTTTCAAGGGCTCGAATCATCGAAACAACGCGCACGGGGGAAACTGAAGCCAAACCAGGTCATCCGCTAAATAGAGAAGGAGGACCAAGGCCGGTGTGTCGTTATCGGAACACTGTGACTTCCCACAAAAGCAAGCTAAGTACAATTTTTTATCATTTGGAGTAACTTTGAGTGTTTCCTTTGCAGGTCGAATTTCGTTATTCCTGTGGCTGAAGTTACGAGACATTCTTAATCTTACTTTTTTACAGAAATTATCAACATCATTGAGATTTCGCTACTGCGAGTTTTTATCTTTGAGTGTCTGTTTCCAGATCTGAAGTTCTACTGAAATATCATAATCATATACTATGTTAATTTTATCATTTTGGGTGATTATTAATCCCTTACGTAACAAATCATATTGAACAGTGAATATGCGTTTACGCAGTGGACGTCTGTATTTATACAGATGCATGGATAGGGTCGTTAAGCACCGTAGTGATTAGAAAACACACAAAAACAAGTGGAACACCCGTACAAATCTAGATAAATTAGAGGTAACACTATTTCGGGTCATGACAATAAATGCTCCTTTGCAAAGCTACCCGATCGCAGTTTTAGCCTTGAGTTTTTTTTGAGTTATATATAAAATATCGAACCTCAATGACTCAACTTAACTTTAAAAACAAATATGGCTGGATTGCAAGGAATAACATGTCTGTAAAAAAACTTTCATCAGGCTAAATGCGCTGACCAGGATCCCTCACTATTTCAAATTTTAGCAAAGAATGAAGTACAAACAGTTAATATTGAATGCAGTAGTGATAACTTGTCTATTAGTAATCGCTCAGTTCCTAATAGTTCGTCATTCATTGCTTATACGTAACCAGCAACATAATGCTAAAACACACAATACGTGGCCGATGGTAATAAAGAGAAGGATCTTAATTATTACAAAAAAAAAATAGAAACAGTAGCCCGTTCAGAATCAAACAAGCAAATCGGTGACTGTGTCACCTAGTCAAGCGGTCAAGGTCAGTCAAAAACTGCCGAAGTGTTCAAAGCATAGCAAATTCCATACAATAAGCGACTCTAGCAGAGTGGGGAAAAGCGATGTTGGTTCATACATACCGATATCTTTTTGAATTAAAAAGGATTTTTCCTATGAAACACACGACCGTATAAAGTAATCAGAGCAGTTTTCGTTTTTTTTTAATACGTAAGTTATTATAAGTAGTGGTGGATAAAGCCGACTGTACGCGCGTAAAAATTAGAATATCTTGTTTATTCCTTTAGTACACGTAATATCCTTGTATTTACGGAACCCTCACCGTCTGTTGTTCGAACTTCCCTAATGAGAAGTCCGGATAAGCGAGCGTTTACAGATACCTCTATAGCTTTATAAAAACATTGATCTGTATAAATCTAGTGTAATTGTAAGATTCATCTAGGGGTATACAAAATATTAACTTACATCCTGCAAAATAAGGCGTGTTTATCAAAGGGAAATCCTATAAAACCTTCAAACATATTAAAATCCGTTTGAACAAAAATGAGACAGTTAATCAAATAATAACTTATATAAAGGAACTATACATTTGTCTCATAAATCGTAACATCGTTCAAATGACCCCAACAGAACAATTCTCCCACAACCGCAGTCGCACTTTGCACGCAAAATCTCGGGAAGCATGCACCCTCGAATGTCTTAGTGCGTGTAAAAAGACTTTGCTGGGAAATGAAATTTTTAATCCTTCCCGACACTCTGAAATATAACGATTTCCGCGAACAAAGCCCTAGACACGGTTGACTCGCTGCAAACAAGTTAATATAGTAATCCACAAAAACCTATACATATAAATATCGCATTTCTTTATTGTTGCTAACTTTTAATCCCACCCAACCAGTCGGGGTGGATGAATCTCTCTGATAATCTATCTAAAAGTAATATCAGTAAAGTCATTCAAGCAGAGGTGATTCAGCAGAAAATTTTTTTTTTATCTTTTACCTGAATACCAGGAAAGTTTCTCCACTAGCGAGTGATCTCTGGGAAAAAACGGATGTAATTTAACACAAAACACGGTCTAAGGACAAACATAAAGCTATTTACGTACCTTCGTATAGATTCTCAATGAAATTTCAAAATAGAGATAAATGACGAAGTTGAAAAATGTTAGTAATAGGAGTCATTAGGAAATCAAATAAGCCCATATAATTTTTCCCTCAAAAAGTCATGCCATAAAAGATCGGACTTGGCGTATCTGCGTAGATTTTCTGTCGCTTAAACAAGGAAACGACTCCCGATAGTTTCCAGTGCCATGTAGCGACGACATCTTATCTCTGTTAGGTTAGAATAAATTTTCACCAGCTTGGACTTACTTAAAAGCTTTTACCAGATACCATTATCCTAAGTGATTGTACCTCATACTCCGTTTTCAGCACACTCAGGGGACATTATCAATTTTTTACGTATGCCTCCGGCTTACGTTGCACCCCAATTACAATATAGTGTTTGGAGACTTTTAGGGGATAACCTACATGCCTATATGGATGATCTTGTAATCCTTTTCTAAACCTTAGAAGTACATTCACATAAACTAGAGCTAGTGCTACAGAGACAAAGACAAATAATCTCAGAGTAAAATATCTAAATGTGAGTTTTTAAAAACCGAACATGTTTATCTAGGTTTTATGTGTCTGGTCAAGGTCTTAAAAGTAGTCCATGGTAAGGTGTCGGCTATTCATAACTTTCCGGTTACTTATTAACGTAAAAGGGGATACAGCACTTTTGCGCTGTAGTGGGTATTACAATCGTATGTAAATATGTAACTCTTCAATCATGACAGCTCCTTTAACAGATCTTACGAAGAAGAGCGTAGATTTATTATGGTCGAAAAGCATCAACAGGCGTTCGATATCTTAAAAGCGGAAAATCCAGCTTACCTAACTTAAAAAAATCCCTGATTTAAATAAGGAATTTTTTTTTATTTTTTTTGATTGCAACAGACGCCTCAGACCAAGGGGTAAGAGGGATACTACTTCAGTAATATGATAAACAGTTCTTCCCTATAGCTTTTTATTCACGTAAACTAAAGCCCTCTGAAAGTAAATATGCAGTAATAGGCAAGGAAGGGCTAGGTATCTTTAACACTAGTACATTTTAAATTCATAATCTATGGCTATCCTGATAAAGTCCTTACTGAACATGAGTCCTTTACCGAGTTTTTCAAAGGCTTTAATCACAGTCCAAAAGGAACTCGGTGACAAATGATCATTCAGGTTATTGGAGCCAAGATAAGATATCTACCTGGGAAAGCAAATATCATAGCTGACGCATTATCCCGCAATCCCGCACCATACAGCAAAGAACCATTAATTGGACTAAAAGATATAGAAACATCCGTGCCTATTGTTAAAACCGTATCTAAACAAGAAAATTCCTTAACCCAAGAGATCGCGAGCATTGAATATCTGGGTCGGAGCGCAGAACTGTTACAAAACTGAACAAAGCAAGTGTCAACAGCGATAGCAAAACAAAAATAAAAACACCAAACAATAAAAAAAAAACACTTCGAAACGGAAACAGGGTCAGTGGCTAGGCAAAAACAATAAACACTTTGAGCAGAAACCTAAAGCAAAAGTATATTTATAGTATGTGTATCAGAATAATGTAATCAAATGTAATGTTATATGTAGGTCTGTGACGAGGAAAACCCGAAGAACACAGCAGAGGACTAACGACCAGGTAGTAGTAATAATCTCTCTCATACCAATCGTCATAAACTGGTTGCATTCCGTCATCCAGGGTTCCCTCCTATGTCACAGAAAGCCAAATCACTGTTTTCTACTGGCCAAACCTACAATGCTTACAGATATAAAAAAGCACATAACTAATTGTAACCCGTGTCATGAAAACAAGGGATACACTAAGACACCTGTCAGTTAAGGGCCTATCCTGTGCAAAATCAATCCTTGAAAGAAAATACGTAGAATTATTAACAGAATTATGAGTCTGACAGAGGGAATGAACACTTCTTAGTGTTAATAGTTCCTTGACACGTTATATAGAAGTAATAGCACTAAAAAAACAAACACCGCAATTGAGTGCATTAGGAATATTTATGAGTGCTAAATCAGTAAACATGGAAATTCACATGATAATCTGACTCGGGTGGTGTAAATCAATAATAATCTCCATAACACGTGGTGTGAATTCCTTTCCATTAAGAAAACCAATAATATAGTATCACCCAGAGTCAATCGGTTTGGTAGAATAACTGATAATTAAATAGGAAGTGTCAATGTCTTACGAGTTACAACTCGTGATATTGGATCCGAACTGGATTATAGCGGTTCTCGCGGTTTTAAATACCTTTATCATTTATATCTTGGTATCTATAGAATTGATGCCGCAAGTAGCCTTATACGGTACGCCGCTAGAACACTTTCCACATATTCAAGCCAACCATTAATTTATCAAATATATATAAAAATTATATATAAATAAATAAAATAAAAAATAAAAAAATAAAAAAATATGGTATACAAGTGGAGTTCAATATAATACACTTCGTAAGTAGTCGGAAGGGTTACAAATTATAATAAAAAAGGAATCACGATAAAATCAATAAGCAAAACGTAACCATAGATAATTAAATCCAAATATATATGAGTATATATTTAGTAATGACAAATAAGCTAAAAGTTCAAATACATATCCAAAACCTACTGACATATTGTCTGTCCCGGTGATTTATATTCGTAGTCAAAAAAAAAAAAAAAAAAAAAATAATAATAATAATAAATAAATAAATAAATAAAATAAAATAAAATAAAAGAGATTTTAAAGTCAGGAAGTCTAGAAGTGAAAATGTTATCTATGGAATAATCCTATATGAATCTTATACAGGGCTAATAATTAATATATAGAATTTGTATTGGAAACCTTTTTCATATAGTTTGAATAAGGAATATTTAATTTAACATAATCATGCAGTTTTCCAACATGAAACTAATATATTGTTCCAATTTTGGACTGTTTTTTTTCAGACATTCTTCTCATGTGGGTCGAGTATTAAAAAACAAAAAAATTTATCCTAAAGTCGTATTTATTACAGCAAGTAACGTAACTCTTAGCTGGCTGAGAGCAATCTCCTGCCAAAAGTGACGACGTCATCATTGCCGTATCAGCATTTGTTCCTTTTAACCTCAATAATCTGCTACACAGGCTCCATCTGTGTCGTCTCTGCTTGCAAAAGCAGATTGACTGGAGAAAGGAATGCTTAGCCCGAACTTCTCATGGGCAAGGCAGACGTTAGGTACAAGTGTCTATCGGTATGCGCAATGCAACTTGCAATCATTTTAAAATTAATAAACAAAATAAGGAAATAGAATTTCTATAACATCAAAATGAATTAATTTTTTCTGAACCTCATAGACATTTAGAAGTATCACGATATGGATATGGATTATTACTTGCAACATTAGCTTATTACAATCCAGGTAAATCACATTCATGGGAAAATGTTACATTTTCTTGAAAAACCCAAAGTTTATATAGAAATTAGTTACATAGTGGGTTTTTCGTTGCATGTCCTACCTATTAATAATGTTTTAAAAGTTAACCTCAGAGGATGCGCACGAGAAAATTGAATATGAAACTTTTGTTAGGGCACATTAAATCATGATTAATCTTCTCTTTGACTCTTATGTTGCCTGGCAATCTTACAATCAGCTCCGTTTTCCACTTCTTTGTCTAGTAACTTACTACCAGTAATATCGAATTTTCTTTGGGATTCGTATTGAATATCTGTTATTTTTATAATTATGGATATTTTTACAGTCCTCATAGACCTGGATAGGTTCACTCATTGTTAATGCCATGGATAAAAAATGTTTGTACAGCGGACTCTTTTGAATTCCAAAATATCAGCGAATTCATGTGGGTTAAGTCTGGTCTAAATGGCTCTCTCCCCTCCCGTATTTGGATGTTGTCTGAATTTACTTTGCCCTTGTGACAAGTATAATTTCACTTGCAGGCTGATTAATGGAACCTGGTTACAGTATCCTGCAGTACGAGAGTTTCACATCGCAACTTCAAAAAATCGTTCGTTGCAGCGGACGACTACAGTCAAGTAACAACCGCCTACAATGTGAAAGGAATTTCATGGACTTCTTCGTCCGACACCGTATCTCGTCGTTAATCTC
>NC_061105.1:8181237-8209799 GCF_015104395.2 Macrobrachium nipponense | reverse complement strand
CAAGAAAGCGTCATCTGATCCATCTACGCCATGGCGTGTGCGCATGCGCGGCTCGTGACTGGCTTTTTTTTTTTTCATTTTAGATTAAGCTGACCTTATGCCAGCACGGGCTCTTACTGGTAACCGACGTTGATGATAAATATTCGAAATCAGAAATAAGTAAAAAAAAAAAAAAATGCTTCTGTACTGCGTATAATGTTATAGTATAAAACTCTAAGCAGCGGTCCATGAAACTTTCAGCCACGACTGTGTTGCTAGCACCACCAGACGCACGATCCAAGGCTATAACCTTAACCTCAAATCAAGTCACAACTACAGAGGCTAGAGGGCTGCAATTTGGTACGTTTGATGATTGGAGGGTAGACGATCAACGTGCCAATTTGCAGCCCTCTAGCCTCGGTAGTTTTTCAGATCTGAGGGCGGAAAGAAAAGGTGCGGACGGACAGACAAAACTAGAGACATACAGAGAGAGAAAAAATAGATTCCTGAGGAAAGGCTCCAAGATCTGAGGGCCTTCGGACAGACAAAGAGAGACCACCTCAATAGTTTCCCTCCACAGAAAACTACAAACAAACAAACAAACAAACAAAGCGCAGTCTCCTCGGGAAAGTCAGAGAGCCGAATGGGGTCCTGCAATTGCCAACTGGGTCCTTCCAGCTCTTCCCTAATTCGCATTTCGACGCCCTTGTCACTCTCAATCGGGGGGGGGGAATCATATCGAGGCTCGAATTGTATTACCCATCAGGTCCCGTGTCGTAATCAGGCCCCTATCTAGATTCCGGCGTTGCTGCTGATGATGACTCAGAGAGAGAGAGAGAGAGAGAGACAGAGAGAGAGAGAAAAAGAGAGAGAGAGAGAGAGAGAGAAAGAAGAGCTTTCAGAATGAAGACAATAGAGAGCGCACCCCTTTTCAGACTGACACGAGAGAGAGAGAGAGAGCACATTGTAGACTAATTAGAGAGAGAGTAACTTTCAAACTGATGAGAGAGAGAGAGAAGGAGAGAGAGAGAGAGAGAGAGAGAGAGAGAGAGAGAGAGAGAGAGAGAGCACATTGTAGACTAATTAGAGAGTAACTTTCAAACTGATGAGAGAGAGAGAGAGAGCACATTGTAGACTAATTAGAAAGTACTTTCAAACTTGTGAGAGAGAGAAGAGCGAGAGAGAGAGAGAGAGAGAGAGAGAGAGAGAGAGCACATGTAGACTAATTAGAAAGTAACTTTTCAAACGATGAGAGAGAGAAGAGAGAGAGAGAGAGAGAGAGAGAGAGAGAGAGAGAGAGAGCACCTGTCACAACTGAAACCGAAATCGTTTACGGGAAAGAGAAAATACCATTTCTTATCTGTGGAATTGAAAGCAGAGTCGCAGAACAAGAAAGAAACATGAATTAGAAAACACACAAAAATACCCACTTCTGGGACTTCCACAACTCTCTCTCTCTCTCTCTCTCTCTCTCTCTCTCAAATGAGAGGAAATCCTACTCTCGAGAGGAACCACTTTCAAAAACTGAGCTAAAGAAGGAAAGAGAGAGAGAGAGAGAGAGAGAGACCAGCTCAAATAAATCGATCAAGCGAACCCTTAAAGAAAAATGATGAATTGGAAAGTCGAACAGGTTCTCGAAATTCAGATATCTGGAGATCTGGAGAGAAGAAGAAGAAGAAGAAGAAGAAGAAGAAGAAGAAGAAGAAGAAGAAGAAGAAGAAAGAGTAGGGAGGTGTTAGCACGTACTTTAAAGAGTTGGTTATTACGGAGTATTTTGTCTCGATGAGGTAGGACTCAGGGTAGAAGGATAAATTTAAGTAAGTTATTACAGAGTATTTTACCTCGATGAGGTAGAACTGAGGGAGAGGGATAATTTTAGGTTAGTTATAACAGTGTTATTTACCTCGATGAGCTAGGACTGGGAGAGGAGCGAGGTACCTTTAGGTTATTTATTACAGAGTTATTTACCTCGATGAGGTAGTACTGCGAGGAGGAGAGAGCTACCTTTAAGTTAATTGCTTCATAGTTAGTTACCTCGATGAGGTAGGACTGCGAGGAGGAGAGAGCTACCTTTAAGTTAATTGCTACATACTTAGTTACCTCGATGAGGTAGGACTGCGAGGAAGAGAGAGGCACCTCTAGGTTAGTTGTTACAGAGTCATTTACCTCGATGAGGTAGGACTGCGAGGAGGAGAGAGCTACCTTTAGGTTAGTTGTTACCGGGTCATTTACCTTGATGAGGTAGGATTGTGAGGAGGAGAGAGGTACCTTCTGGTTACTTATCACAAGCATTTTACCTCGATGAGGTAGAACCGATTAGTGTGTCGTGTAGAGAGGTCCACATTTCCACTTTTCTCAAGTGATTCCTTTTTACCTCTTGTTATTAATCATTCAATTAATTGTATTCTTCAGGAATTGTAACAGATCGGTCACCAAATATCATTCCATATTCACATTTTAAAATGTCTCCATTTTGAAAAGTCTTCAGTGATTCATGATTACCTGAGAGCAAAATTCACTTTGAACTAAAAACTCGTCTCAGATTCTCAGACTGAGAATTTAGAATTATTCATCAAAACACCGAAAGCTTTTTCACTTCAGTAAAGCTTTCAGGAAACGAATTATTTTATGACAAAGATACGGAAATTTTATTACTTATTGATTGAGAATTATTTAATTACCTTGTGCCCCTCAGCAGCATGTAAGGTGGTTTCTTGAATGATACACGAGTGTGTATATTATGAATACGGAGTGTATGACAGCTACGAAAAAAGGCTGAATTTATTTATATATTTCATTTCTGACAATGAATTTTAAGCTAAATAAACTGTGGTTCCGAATATATTTGACTTTTGCAAAAAATCATGACTAAAGGCTCTCTCTCTCTCTCTCTCTCTCTCTCTCTCTCTCTCTCTCTCTCTCTCTCTCTCTCTCTCTCTCCTTATGAACGTGATATAAAAAAAATCCCAAATATGGCTCTCTCTCTCTCTCTCTCTCTCTCTCTCTCTCTCTCTCTCTCTCTCCTTACAAACGTGATATAAAAAAATCCCAAATATAGCTCTCTCTCTCTCTCTCTCTCTCTCTCTCTCTCTCTCTCTCTCTCTCTCTCTCCTTATGAACGTGATATAAAAAAAATCCTCTAATCTGGCTCTCTCTCTCTCTCTCTCTCTCTCTCTCTCTCTCTCTCTCTCTCTCTCATGCAATACGTTTCATAAGTGCCAAGGACCAAAGATTTACCTTCAATTCACACTGGAAATATAACAATTGTCTGGATTTGAAATATCCGGCACATTATTGCGCCTAATTCATCCTCAAGAGCGGACAACAATGCAACAAAAACAAACGATGTTGCAATAAAAAAGGAAAACTTCCATTTTATATAACCTGGAGAATAAATACTAAGCAGTACACACAATGAGGTACACTATTGCCTGAATATTTAAAACCCTTGGCCACGAAGGGCGCTCTTTTCGTATATCCGGTACCCGAGAGTGTTTTCGAAAATAGTGCTTTTTAGGGGAGAGGGGGTGGTGGCAGGGGGGGGGGGGGGGCAGGGGGGGGGGGCAGGGGGGGGCAGAGGGGGGGGGGCCAGGGGGGGGAGGGGGAAGGGGGGGGGCAAGGGGGGGGGGGGGGTAAAGGAGGCTAAAATCGCAAAGACCAAATGTGGTAGCGCCCGGTTATCCCAAAATAAAATTTCAATTTTATTTGATTGCAAGTTTTGATAGCCTATTGTGATTACTACAGTTTGGAATACAATGGGCTAATATTGCTTATATTATATTTTTTCAATAGAGATATCGTTGTTTATCTGACATCTGGATAAGGAAATAAAAAAACTAATGAGGCTAGAGGGCTGCAATTTGGTATGTTTGATGATTGGAGGGTGGCTGATCAACATACCAATTTGCAGCCCTTTAGCCTCGGTAGGTTATAAGATCTAAGGGCGGGCGGGAAATGTGCTGACGGACACACAAACAGCCATCTCAGTAGTAGTTTCCTTAACAGATGACCATAAAGAGAGATACAGGAAAAGAAAGAGGGCTTCTAACTCTAAAAAATATGCTTCCTTATAATCTCCTCCCGCCTCGACTTCCTTCCAATATCCGTGAGTTAATCCAATTTCAGCAGATCCACCAAAAGATTTCGGCCACTAATTGGAAAAAAGGAGACATCTCAGTGGTCGGGGGCACCACCCACCCCACCATTTCACTTGGGGAGGAGGGGGACGAGATATGGGGATGGGGAAATGATGGTAGTTATCCCCCTTTTCCTTTAAGTTACTTAATTACTTTTCCTAGTACGAATCTGACGCTTTCTCAAAGAAGGGGCGGAAAGTATTCTTCTTTTAGTAGAAAGTTGGGCATTTGTTTTTGTTTTTTTTCTCTTTTTTTTTTGAGGCCGATGCTGGAATCATTTCCGGTTTGAGTAGACTCTCAAAGCCACAGTGGAATCTAATTGTAATCTCGCGATGACTGCTGCAAAGTCCTTTTCGTTACTGTAATGAAAAGCCTTGATCTAATCTCTTGCGTAGAATAGACAATTTTGGCGGCCCAAAGGCCCAACACTGGTACCTATGAGGTCATTTCGCGCTGAGACGGAAGAAAGAGAATATGAAAGGAGGTACAGTAAAAGGAAACAAAAGGGGTTGCTGTTAAGAATCTTTAAAAAAAATGCCTACACTGTACCGCGTAAGGTGCACTGACGTCTAATTGTAATTACGCGATGGGGCTGCGTAATTTTCATTATGTTTCGATATAATGAAAAAAGCCTGGAAACTAATCTGTTTTTATAAGTTATGTGTATTACTTTCCAACAAGGCGACGTTCGCCTAATTAATTCCCGCCAGCGTTGGATCAAAATGTACTCCGTCATTATTGCTCTTGTGATTTCATTCTACCTTCATAATGTCACGACATTCAAACGAGCCATCAGTCACTTACCGTCTTTCATCGTGTATTCAGATAATACTCGGCAAAACGTGCTTTTCGTAATCGGGAAGCTATCAAGATGACGCGTGATTATTATTCGACTTGATTGTTCTCGTCTTATTTTGGATGCTGGAGTCATCATCTCCTTGTCCGTCCAGTCTCTTTTGACAGCCGTGGCTAATTAAATCGTTAATGAGATATCTCACTCTCGCCTTCCCGCTGGTGGTGGTGGTGTTAAAGTAAAGAAGGTTTTTCAATTTTATTTCTGAATACAAGGAATTTTAACACTCACAAAATTCATATATATATATATATATATATATATATATATATATATATATATATATATATATATATATATATATATATATATATATATATATATATATATATATATATATATATATATATATATATATATGTGTGTGCGTGTGTGTGTGTGTAGAGTTAGAAAGACGTAGCGGGAAAGGCAGTAAAGTAAAAAAAAAAAATTAATAACAAGGCGCGATCCGACCTCCAGCTTAGTCAGAGAGCGTGCCGAAATCTACGGTCAAATAAACGCGCTATATCTTATTAGAAATCATTTTTTCCGTATTGTTGAACGCGCACGTTATTCTTTTTTTTTTTTTTTTGCGTCTTTGACTCAAAGTGAAACATCTTTTCAGATCTTTTTGAGGCTCTTCCAAAGGGTTTTCCTAAACCCCCAAACAAGAACAACAACAGCATGAACAACAATAACAACAGCCAGAAGAACAACAGTAAGAAGAAGAACAACAACAACAGCCAGGACAGCACAACAACAACAACAACAGCAGCAGCAACAACAACAAGAAAAACAGCAAGAAGAACAACAACCAGAAGAACAACAGCAACAACAATAGTCAAAAGAACAACAAGAACAACAAGAGCAGCAGCCAGAAGAACAACAGCAACAACAACAACAACAACAGCCAGAAGAACAACACCAAGAAGAAGAACAACAACAGCCACAACAACAACAGCAAGAACAACAACAACAACAACAGCCAGAACAACAACAGCAAGAAGAAGAACAACAACAACAACAGCCAGAAGAACAACAAAGCAGCTTGTAGGCTTACTCCCCGAGTAAGCGCCAAAAGCACGCTGCAAAGACCTCTTAGTGATGCCTACAGTACGAGGATTATTAAATCGAGTTAATTAAACCGTGTGTTTATCTTCGACAGATGAAGTCTACAAAAAAAGAAAAAAAAAAAACACATTAAGGTCGAATCCTGTAAAGGAAACGAAGAAACGGAAGCAATTATGACAGGTCAACGAAAATCAAGTCTTATGGATGCTGTGGATGGCGTTCAATTTGGTTTGAACCTGGTATTTACCGTCTCTAAACAACTGCTATAGAGAAAAAAACAACATCCTCTTTTCTCTTTTTCATTTGTATGCGAGCGTTTGTATACGTTGGAACAATAACTATGGCAATAGTAACGTTCACTCCTTTTAATTTGCTCGTCAATTTAAGTTGTATGCGCGTTTTTGTAGGTCGTTATAATAACTGTGGCAATAGTAATGCTAGCTCCTTTTTAATTGCTCGTGAATAACAATAACATAACGGGTGTTTCTACGGCGTTTAATTTGTATAGAAGACTTTCTTTACGCGTCTTGTGACCTTTTCATAACGGGTCGTCGTATAAAGTCGTTCTGTTCTTTACACTTTTTTTTTGTCCGTTACGGTTTGTAGTTGTGTACAGTAAGCCTCTTATCTAAGTCTTGAGTTTATTCCTTAATTGATTAATAACTTTTTCCTTCATCTCCTTCGTCATCAGATTCTGTGTTCTTTCACTTCGGAGAGGAGGAGTTCTTTCACTGCCGTTAAATCGGTATATATATATATATATATATATATATATATATATATATATATTATATATATATGTGGTGTGTGTGTGTGTGTGTGTGTATATATATATATTATATATATATATATATATATATATATTATATATATATATATATGTGTGTGTGTGTGTGTGTGTGTGTATATATATATATATTTAATTTATATTATATTTATATTTATATATATATGTATGATGTATGTATGTATGTATGCATAAAAGGCCCATTAAAACACTCTGGTCTAAATCTATGGACTGACTATACTTCGGTGGACTGACCTTAGGGTGGGCAGTCAGCCCACCCAAAATATAGCTGTAATCCAGAGAGCGTTAAAAGAAAACCCACAACAGCTGGGAAAGTAAGCACTACTCATCAAAACCCGTATCTTCCCGCGGCGGCAAAATGAAAAGCCTTTAAGAAGTACCTTAAACAGGATCAACGAAAATCACGTCTTGCTGGGAAAGAGGCTTTTGCGTAGACTGTGGATTACGTTTCACCGACGTCAATTACCCGACAGTCCTGATCCCGTCACCCCCCCCCCCCCCCCCCCCCTGGGGGGTAGGGGTAGGGAGGGAAGGGGACTCTTTATGGAAGAATCTAAAAATGTACACGGAAATGGCGAGAAGGGCTGTGGACATATTATATTTACAATTGTGTCTGGGAAAGCTTCAGTGGAGTGTGTTCTGACGGAAGGGATGTAAGCAGGCCTGGAAAGCTGCAGAATTCTTCGTTTTTTAGGTATAAATGGGAAAAAATGAGAGAGAGAGAGAGAGAGAGAGAGAGAGAGAGAGAGAGAGAAGAGAGAATATATGCCACAAGTTTTCAGTTCTTTTGTGGTATGTATACATGTGTATAATATATATATATATATATATATATATATATATATATATATACATATATATTATACTATATATATATATATATATATATATATATATATATATATATATATATATATATATATATATAAAACTTCTTCTTCTTAACCTGGATATAAGATAATCTCTCTATCTCTCTCTCTCTCTCTCTCCCCGAAACCCGCCGATGCAAATTGCAGCAATAAGTCGACACAACGAGCAGAGAAAACGATTCCGTCGCCATTCAGCCCCACTGAACCCCCTTCCCTTACCCCTCACTCCATCCTCCATCCCCCCCCCCCCACCCCACCCTCCAGCCGCCGAAATGCCAACCTCGTTCGAGACACGTCGTGAACGTGTTCAATGGCACTAGGCAACGGGGTATCGCGTTTTGGCGTAAAATCTCTCGAAGATGATCTTAGGTTTTTTTTTTTTTTTGTTTTTTTTGGGGGGGGGAGGGGGAAAGAAAAGGGGGTTAAGGAGGGGGGTCAAACGATCCTCGGTGGCTTGAAAGAGACGTCTCAGACGTATGACGTCGTTATACGGATTTTTTTTTGAAGGACTGATATATATTTTTTTCTTTTTTAGGTATGAGTATTCCGACGTGATTTTGACATATGATTGGTAGTAGCTTTATGTTTTGGTTTATTACAAATTCTAACTCTCTCTCTCTCTCTTCTTCTCTCCTCTCTCTCTCTTCTCTATCTATATATATATATATATATATATATATATATATATATATATATATATATGGTATATATATATATATATATATATATATATATATATATATATAATATATATATATATATAATATATATAAATTCTTTTGTTAAAACCGGATACGTCTCAAGTATAAAAGGCCCGTTAAAAACACTGTTTTATTATACTGGTCTTTTATACTTGAGGTCTGTATAATATATATATATTATATATATATTACATATATATATATATAGTGTGTGTATGTGTGTGTCTGTGCGTGTATGTATGTATGTATGTATATATATATATATATATATATATATATATATATATATATATATATATATATATATACAACAAAGAAACATTGTATTACAGTAGATTTTATAAAGGGGAAGAAGAGTAGTTCACAAGGACTGATAAAAACGTTGCAAAACGTTACAAAAACGTTCGTATTCCAACGGAGCCGAAGGAAATCGTTGAATAATTCACCTGCGCAGGAGAGCCTTTGTATAGATTCTTTAAAAAAATGGTGTTTTCAATGTCAGGTAGAAATCGTGTTTGCTTCGTAATGAACAAAAAAGGTGCTTAAATGTCACACACTCAAATAAGCACGTAATTTCTGTAATTTCTAAGTGCCAGAACACTTAACAGTATGTAATACAGATGGTCACTTTTTAATTATAAACCGGATAAGTTCATAGTTGGCCGGAGAAGAAAATGTAGTTATCTAGCATTTAAAGTTTTCAAAATCCACTCGGGTATTTCATAACATTAGCGTTTAGAATGAAATATATATATATATTATACGTAGTTGGAAACATATTTAAATACCTGCCCGTTTACCTTACCTCTGGGCAGTGTGTACATTTTATCTCTGGGCTCTGTATATGATATCTATTTATAACAAGGCTACGTACTCAGACCTCCAGCTTATTCAGGATGTGTGCAAGATTTTCTTTTCCCTCACGCATAAGTTTTAAACGTTATATTCCTAATTTAACGTAATCAGAACGTGCTAAAGTCTACGGTCAAACGGCGCCTTGTTTCACCAACGAAAATTAAAATAAGCACGCTATATTTCATCAGAAATAATTGTTCTGTACCGCGTAGCATGCACATTATTTACTTTTTTACATTTTCATTCTAATAAATAAATCATAAATATCCTATTCTTAAATTCCTGTATCTTTAACTCAACGCAAAATACTGTTTTCAGACTATTTTAGGCTCTTAAAACACTATATTTACCATTGTCGTAGATTACGTAAACAGTGCACAGACTTCGTACCTTTGTATCTAACACAGAAAATGCCAGTTTTTTTTTTTTTTTTCTAACCTGTACAAAAGCTCTCCCTTCACAGATGAATTATTCAAAGGTATCCTTCGGCTCCGTTTGAATAAAAATGCTTTGCAATGAGTTTACAGGTCCTTGTGACCTATCCTCCCACTCACAATCTACCGCAATAAGATATTTCTTTGTCGTGTGTCTACACACATTATATAATATATATATATATATATATATATATATATATATATATTATATATATATATATATAGTCTTATTTATGTGAGAGAGAGAGAGAGAGAGAGAGAGAGAGAGAGAGAGACTACAATCTTCTGCTTAGAAAAAGAAAGACTTTGAGAAAGAGAGACAGAGAGAGAGAACTACACAATATTCTGCTCTGAAAACGAAAGACTTTTTGGAGAGAGAGAGAGAGAGAGAGAGAGAGAGAGAGAGAGAGAGAGAGAGAACATTCCGCTTTGAAAAAGAATCTTCTAGAGAAAGGGAGACCTTGAAAAAGAACGTGCTCTAAATAAAAACAGACTGACAGACAGACAGACAGACCTTCTCTCCTCACTAATTGAGAATTAGTGATAGTTAATTCAACTCAATCGGATAATTGCGGATGATGCTTTACCGATAGCAGCTGGATCCCTAAATAACTGGAAAAATTGCGCGAAATAGTTGATTATTTGGAAAAAGCGCTCAAAATAGTTGATTATTTGGAAAAAGCGCGCGAAATTGTTGATTATTTGGGAAAAGCGCGCGAAATAGTTGATTATTTGGAAAAAGCGCGCTAAATAGTTGATTATTCGGAAAAAGCGCGCAAAATAGTTGATTATTTGGGAAAAGCCCGTGAAATAGTTGATTATTTGGAAAAAGAGCGCGAAATAGTAGATTATTTGGAAAAGGCGCGCGAAATCATTGAATATTTGGAAAAAACGCGCGAAATAGTTGATTATCGTTGTCAAAATTAATAGGCCTTTGATACCTTAACTCTAAGTAGCTGCAATTATTCACTATTAACTTCATCATCGTTATCATCATCTCTAGTTTATTACAATTAATAAGACGAAATAAATGTTATTATAATTGTATTATTAGCATATATATAATTTATAATTTATCATCCTTTGCTATTTTGACAGGTTTGGGGAATATGCTAAAAGGTTCATTGCCGGAAATATTCTATTGTTTTTATCTCTGTATATTTAATATCACTGCTGTTTAGTTCTATTCTGCATGAATTCACTCCTTCTTTTTTGAAGTAAAAGTAAAATTGTTATTTAATGATTATTGCAAGATAATATACGTTTTTACACATAAACGAAATAATATTCTTATCGACCCACGTATGAGATGTAAAATATACATACTCATGATGAACATAAAACATTTAATCTTTATGTTGTTTCACATCAAGTGAACTTAATTACTTGCAAAATACAATTAAAACATTTAATTGCTAATGGATTTGCGAAATGTATCATAAATGTATTTTGAAATTTATTTGATTATTGTTTAAGTTAATAACACATGAATACTACATTAATAATGTAGTACAAGAATAGTAAATAATTATTTTATACAGAAATACCACATAATTGTGTAATACATGAATACTACATAATTATGTATTACATAAATACTACATAATTATGTATTACATCAATGCTACATAATTATGGATCACATAAATACTATCTAATTATGGAATATAACTGCTACATAATTATGTATTACATGAATACTACATAATTATGTATTACATAAGTACTACATAATTATGTATTACATGAATACTACGTAAATATGTATAACATGAATACTACATAATTATGTATTACATAAGTACTTCATGATTATGTATTACATAAATACTACATAATTATGTATTACATAAGAACTACATACTTATGTATTACACAAATACTACATGATTATGTATTCCATGAATAATACATAATTAAGTATTACAGGAATACTACATAATTATGTATTACATGAATATGACATAATTATGTATTACATGAATACTACATAATTATGTAGCACATGAATGCTACATAATAATGTATTACATAAATACTACATAATTATGAATTACAGGAATACTAAATAATTATGTAATGCAGGCATAATTATGCATTACATCAATACTACATAATTATGTATTACATGAATACTGCATAATTAAGTATTGCATGAATACTACATAATTATGGAACACATAAATACTACATAATTATGTATTACATGAATACTACACAATTATAAAACTCATGAATACTACAAAATTATGCATTACATGAATATGACATAATTATGTATTACATGAATACTACATAATTATGTAGCACATGAATGCTACATAATAATGTATTACATAAATACTACATAAAATTAGGCATTACAGGAATACAAATAATTATGTAATGCAGGCATAAATTAGTGCATTGACAATCCAAATAAACTTAACATTAAATTATGTATTTTAACATGGAAATTACTTTGCCATAATTAGTATGCATTAAACAGGAATAAAAAAACTTATAATTATTATTAATTGCAGGGGGCAATTAATTAATGATTACATCGATACTACATAATTATGCATGACCTGATCTCGGTCATTTGTGGGTTCGGGATATGAAGGAAAAAACAGGAGAGAGATAAGTTTACATCCATGCAATGTAGGTCATGCAAAAATAATAATCGATGAAACGTTTAACACTGGTGTATTCTTCTTAGCTACACAGGTGGCCTATAATTATTACATTAACTATGCTAGTGCACAAACGGACGGCAGGTTAGACTTATTGATACTCATGGTGACGCACGTCTTTGTGTGGCGGCCGACGGGAACGGGACTGCGGGGGCACTGGGTACTCTCGACCCAGTTCGTCTGTTCTCTATGGGACCCGCTAACGCACTCCTCTGACCGATGGTGCGGCCTCTGTTTCAAATACCCCCTTTCAGATGGCGTCATTATGCAAGAAGCTGATTGGTTATTCTGGCTCCTTAGACACAAGGGCCAATCACGAAGGGATATAGAGATACGTGGCACTCCTTTGAACTGCCCAAGCCACGCTAACTTGTAACGTCTTTGGCGGCTGACTTGTTTTGTTACACATACACACAGTATCACTTATAACGGTTTCACGGGACTTCAGAATATCACGGAGAAGGCATATTCAAAACTGTATCGAATCAGCTCATGCATTACATGAATACTGCATAATTAAGTATTGTATGAATACTACATAATTATGGAACACATAAATACTACATAATTATGTATTACATGAATAGTACACAATTATAAAACTCATGAATACTACAAAATTATGTATTACATGGATAAAACATCTTTGATATTTCATACAATGTTGCACGGGTGATTAGGGAATACATAATATATAACTTATGCCTGATAAATATAAACACCAGAAGTGATTTGATGATTAGTCTCATAATTATGCTCGTCTTTTTCGAAGTTCTCTGACTTGTGTGTGTGTGTGTGTGTGTGTGTGTTTCTATCAGTTCCTCTGATAATCTGATTACTTATTTCACATTCGAAGTCTACAAATTTATCAGAATATAATTTTTAACTTTTGCCTATAATGTAATTCTACTGGTATAACTGGATTTTTAATCGACGTAAATAGTATTATAAAAATGATTGCCAATGGAATACCTCGTTTAAAAAATTTAAAAAATAAATTGGTTCGTAAATAAAATAAAATAACAACGAAATAACAAATAACTCGAAATAAGCAGCTCTATCGAACGTTGTAAAAAAAAAAAAAATAAAAAAAAAAAAAAAAAAAAATACGCCACCAAAACCAATCCTAATTTGTACACTTCCCCTGAAAAACTTCCCTTACTAACACAAAAGTAAATATACGCCCCCCCCCCAAAAAAAAAAAAGCCCCCCCCCCAAAAAAAAAAATAACTTCCCTCCCCCCCCACAAAAGAAAAAACTCAAAATACACAACTCTATCGAACGTTTTAAAAAAAAAAAAAAAAAATACGCTACCAAAACCAGTCTTACTTTGTACGCTTCCCTGAAGAACTTCCCTTCCTAACACAAAATTAAACATACACTACACCCCCCAAAATAACTCCCCATTTCCACCCCAACTCCCATAGTCTCCCAGGTTCCCCCCACCCCCTTTAACCATCAATTTGAGAAACAACTCCAATTCTCCTTTGGCCGAGTCCAGGCTTCCTGGAAAAAGGCCTTGGGTATACCGCAAAGTCTGGCCCAGCCTTTATCTGGAGGATTTATGACGTTAGAATCCGCGATTTGCGTCTCCTTCATAAACGTGATTAGAGAGAGAGAGAGAGAGAGAGAGAGAGAGAGGGGGGGGGGTACATCGCAGCTGGATAACGAACCCAAAGCTCGAAGGGCGATTAAAGCGTATATAGTTGATTAAACATCAATATTTAACTCTCTCTCTCTCTCTCTCTCTCTCTCAGTGGTGAGTTAAAAAAGGACAATCTCGGAGGTCAACTGCTTCTGAAAATGAATACTTCTGACCGATGTAAACCAAAGTGTTTCTGACAGATATTCAAAAACATTCCGTCAAGAGAAATCTCTTAGGTGGGTTTCGAACGGGTCTCGAATCCCTCAAGCAACACCAGATGGAGAGAGAACACGAAAGAGAAAGAAGAGAGAGAGAGAGAGAGAGAGAGAGAGAGAGAAGAAAGAAAGGATAAAGAGTCGCTTAGCAACTAGACGAAACCATAGAAGCCTTACGAATAATGTCGATTATAAAACAAAGGATAAAGAGACGGTTAGCAACAAGACAAAACCATAGAAATCTTGCGAATAACGTCGAGCATTGAATAAACGATAAAGAGACGCTTAGCAACAACAGAAAACCGGAGAAACATCACGAATAACGTCGATTTACGCTGTTCCCCCTCTCAAGAGGGCCATAAATTCCGCAGGCGATGTTTGCAAGGAATCCCAAAAACCATTTGGCAATACTTCTGGACTTATTTGATCGCCCACTCCCCCCCCCCCCTCCCTTTTCCGCTTTCAAAAGGCACGTTTTATGCATTACAAGGGTGGGGGGAGAGGGGGGGATACATCGGATACAGGCGGAGCCGCTGTAAGTTACGTTACAATAGTCACAAAGCGAGAAGTTACACACAATTGTGATGAATAGCCGGGGCTGGTTCGAACGCAGAGGAAAAGGCCGCTTTATTAATGGGCTTTCGCTCGCTCCGATGAGTGAAATAATTTAGAGAGAGAGAGAGAGAGAGAGAGAGAGAGAGAGAAAATGATTTGAGAATTCATTATACGTCCGGTATGTTACATGTTATTTGGACAGAGAGAGAGAGAGAGAGAGAGAGAGAGAGAGAGAGAGAGAGAGAGAGAGAGAATGATTTGAGAAATTCATTATATGTTACATGTTATTTGGAACATAGAGAGAGAGAGAGAGAGAGAGAGAGAGAGAGAGGGAGAGAGAGAGAGAGATAAATGATAGTCATTATAAGTTGTTTACTAGAAGTTATTTGGACATAGAGAGACAGAGAGAGAGAGAGAGAGAAATGATGGTCATTATACGTCTGTTAACTAGATTTTATTTGAAAGGAGAGAGGGAGAGAGAGAGAGCAGATAGTTATTAGACGTTTGATTCATTAGATCTTATTTGGAGAGAGAGAGAGAGAGAGAGAGAGAGAGAGAGACCAGAACTGGCCTTCATTCTTCTTCACTATTTGCCCGCTACGTTCCGGCATTGGAACGTTGACGAAAACGTTGATGAATTCTGGCTGTGTCAACACCTTCGCGATCTCATCTCCGAGTCAATAATAACCAAGAAAAACATAAGAATGCCGACTCGTTACGAGCGAGATCGCCCCCACCCCCCCCCCCCCCCCCCCCACCCCCCCCCCCCCCCCCCCACGAAAAGCTATATACGCAGCTGAATGTATACGCTGCATACAACATACACGGAAGGGGCAACTGAAATTATAGATATTTCTATATCCAACACCAAGTCATGTGGATTATGGTAATAAACAGGCTATTAACCATGTATGATATAAATGCTATTGAAATTTTTATTTTTATTATTCTTGAGCTTTCGTAAAAAAAAATAAAAAATAAAAAATAAAATATAATTTAAATCTGCTTTTGAATTTTAAAATTTTCTGAGACATTTATGTTTGAGACTAAAGGCATTTAACACAGAGGTGAGTGAAGAAGTTACATGTAATAATAATAATAATAATAATAATAATAATAATAATAATAATAATAATAATAATAAATAATAATAAGCATCGACAATTATACACAAAGTTGTATCAATATGCAAGAGAATCTCTTAGCAATAATAATAATAATAATAATAATAATAATAATAATAATAATAATAATAATAAAATAATAATAAATGTTAATTAAATTAATTAATTAATTCATAATTAATAAATAAAAAATAAACAACTGCATAAAACAATTTTTCTGAGACTAGGTCCTAGCGACACTGAGGCAGGTCAAACAAAGATAGCATACTGTGTGTAGGAAAAAAATTAAGCAGAGTTCCAAAAGTTCAGTACTCTACGTTATGTCACGGGTGTAACAGTTCCTCCTCCCCCTCCCCCACACCCCCCCCCCCCTTCCCCGCCCAACACCCACCCGCAGGAAATCAAAGGATACGGAACAGTGTTGACCCAGTTGACAAAAAGAGGCGTTGACTCAATATATTATTATTATTATTATTATTATTATTATAGTAGTAGTAGTAGTAGTAGTATTATTACATTATTATTATTATTATTATTATTATTAGCAAACTTACCCATACGATGGGTGATAAAAGTACGGGTGCAGAAGTGAAAAATTTATATGTACTATTGTTCAGCAATATTAAAATAAGGGCGAATTTTATACATACCTACTACAGAACCTCTTTGTACACAATATTATCAGTTTGTCCACAACTTAATTTCAAGTTGGCAGAGTCAGTTGCTCTGCTCATCGCCACATACAGTTGGCCATGCGTGAACATGGGTGACGGCAGAAACACACCAACACGATCCAAAGTTCTGGCCTGCGACTTGTTTGCAGTGAATGAGAAGGCCAGGGTTGATGGGAAACTGCCTGCGTCGTAATTGGAACGGAAACTGGTTGTCCGAAGGCATCAGAGAATCCGGGGAATGAACAGACGTTTGCCGGTGTGAGGGCCCGTTGCTATCACTGCTTTGATGACGTGGGAGTTTAGGCACCATAACGGTGTACCTCGTTCTGTTGCAATGTCCATTGGCAGGATCGAAATTCCAAAGGAACATTACCAGGCAGTACTTCTTCAACGTTATTTTGTGCACTGGCAGTTTAAGTTATTCAAAAAATCGTGCAGATATTGATGATAATTTTCATCTTCTATTGTGTCCGAGCTGAAATATTCGCGACTTTCTCCGGGGAAGTTGTAAAGAAACAATCCGGGGGATGAACAGACGTTTGCCGGTGTGAAGGCCCGTTGCTATCACTGCTTTGATAACGTGGAGTTTAGCTCCATAGCAGTGTACCTTGTTCCGTTGCAATGTCCATTGGCAGGATCGAAATTCTGAAGCAACATTACCGGGCAGTACTTCTTCAACGTTATTTTGTGCACTGGCAGTCCCGATGGATTTAAGTTATTCAAAAATCTTGCGGATATTGATGATAATTTTCGTCTTCTATTGTGTCCGAGCTGAAATATTCGCGACTTTCTCCGGGGAAGTTGTGAAGAAATTATGTATGAAAAATAGTAAAGTAACTGAAGTCTACGGGAATAACCAGCCTCGTTTCACTTCCAGGAAGGAACAGCTTCATTTCAGCGAATCCCTTCTCACCCCACCCCCTACAAAGGAGGGGGGTAGGTGGTTGGATGAAACCCATTACAAACCATCTTAGGGGTCCCCACCATAACCCTGCCAAGTTTCATGCCCATCTGACCAGCCGTTTGGCCGTGATTGGCAATGACAGCCAAGACAGACAGAACAGACATTACGCCCATTTTAGTATGATGATGATGATGATTATTATTATTATTATTGTTATTGTTATTATTATTATTATATGACTTTGGACATATTAAATTCGACCGTTCCATGGCTGAAGGATTCTGAATATATATATATATATATATATATATATGATATATATATATATATATATATATATATATATATATATATATATATATATATATATATATTCAATCAGATGAGAGCATTAAAAAGGGTCCAGGAATCCACCAAACATTGTGAAGAATATTTTATTAGGTACGTTTCATACTACTTCAGAGTACATCTTCAGCCTGTAATTATAAATTGTGACAATCTAATAAACAGTAAAATAACACATTAAGACTAAAACATTATGATAATAAGTTAATTAAAAAACATTTAAAACAAGCAATAGACTAAAACTTTAAGAAATATGGTAATTAAAATTTATAGAAACATTTAAAACAAATAATGAGAGGACAAGTACCCTAAGTGAAAGTAGAGAAGGGAATGATTTGAAAACACAGTTCGGCCCAGTCATCAGTTATGCTAAATACAACGTGGCAGCAGCCACGTTTGCATTTAGAGAAGGAACCAGTCGTTTGATGTATAATGACTCAAGTGTCGTTAAGTAATTGTTGGGAGTGCTGTCAATGATTGAGAAATGTGTTTTATCAATATTAATTTTACATATTTTGGCGTGGTTACGGATATTGGATAATTCTGGATTTGTTATTCGTTGTCCTGTTCTGTAGCTAACACCTAAGTGACTAGAATATCTCACTTTTAGTAACCGTTGGTCGATTACCGACGTAAATACCAGGACACCCGGACAATTAAATTTATAAATGACGTCGGATCTCATGAACGGTGGTAGTTTTTTTTCTTTGTGTGTGTTAAAAAATGTGCCAATTTTTAATGGGTTGACAGGAATCAAGTTTAATTTTAAACAACCTATTTCACTTTCAATGATTTTCCTTATTCGCTCGCCTAATTTGTTTTTATATGTAAAAGGAATGGTACAGTACATAACTAGCTTCTTAACATCATAGGAAGGAACTTGCTCAGAAAAATTATTATTTAAAATTCTATTTACTACATTATAAAAAACATTTACTGGATAAGAGTTGTTAATAAAATACCTCTTTAAAAATTCAATTTCTTCGTGAAATAAATGCCAATTTGAGGTATATTTCATAGCTCTAAAAACCAGGGTTGAGATGGCATTAATTTTAAAATTCAAGAAACAAAAACTATAAAAATTATTACCCAAACCCGAAAATGTATGTTTCCTAAAAATGGTAGTGTTGAGTCTATCATTTTCCTTAACAATCTTCAGATCTAAAAATGACAAGCAGTTATTATCCTCGGTTTCCATAGTAAAATTTATATTATGATGCTGGCTATTCACAAAATCCAAGAAGGCTTCACTTTGCCACTTATATTTAAATAATAAAAAAGTGTCATCAACATACCCTTCGATAAAAGTGTGGCTTAAAATTAGAAGGCATTCTGTTAAAATTTTGATTCTAAAAAGTCCATAAAAATATTTGCAAATATAGGGGCCAACGGGGACCCCATAGCCCAAACCTCACCTGCGAGTACAATTTGGAATTAAAAGTAAAAACTGAATCTTGCACTGCAAGTTCTAAAAAGTTGTTTGAATAAAATTTTTCATCAAATCCATGGAAGCATGTGGATTTAAAAAAACTTTGTCTAAAATAATCTCAATTGTTTCTTCTACTGGTATGTTTGTAAAAAGTGATTCAATGTAGTAAATAGAATTTTAAATAATAATTTTTCTGAGCAAGTTCCTTCCTATGATGTTAAGAAGCTAGTTATGTACTGTACCATTCCTTTTACATATAAAAACAAATTAGGCGAGCGAATAAGGAAAATCATTGAAAGTGAAATAGGTTGTTTAAAATAAAATTAAACTTGATTCCTGTCAACCCATTAAAAATTGGCACATTTTTACACACAAAGAAAAACTACCCACCGTTCATGAGATCCGGAGTCATTTATAAATTTAATTGTCCGGGTTGTACTGGTGGGATTTACGTCGGATCGACCAAAAAAAACAAAAAACGGTTTACTAAAAAAAATGTTGATATTCTAGTCACTAGGTGTTAGCTAAACAACAGGACAACGAATAACAAATCCAGAATTATCCAATATCCGTAACCACGCCAAAATATGTAAAATTAATATTGATAACACATTTCTCAATCATTGACAGCACTCCCAACAATTACTTAACGACACTTGAGTCATTATACATCAAACGACTGGTTCCTTCTCTAAATGCAAACGTGGCTGCTGCCACGTTGTATTTAGCATAACTGAGATCTGGGCCCGAACTGTGTTTTCAAATCATTCCCTTCTCTACTTTCGCTTAGGGTACTTGTCCTCTCATTAGTTGTTTTAAATGTTTCTATAAATTTTAATTACCATATTTCTTAAAGTTTTAGTCTATTGCTTGTTTTAAATGTTTTTTAATTAACTTTATTATCATAATGTTTTAGTCTTTAAGTGTTATTTACTGTTTAATTAGATTGTCACAATTTATAATTACAGGCTGAAGTGTACCTCTGAAGTATGTAGGAAACGTACCTAATAAAATATTCTTCACAATGTTTTGGTGGATTCCTGGACCTTTTTTATATATATATATATATATATATATATATATATATATATATATATATATATATATATGTGTGTGTGTGTGTGTGTGTGTGTGTATATATGTATATATATATATATATATATTTATATATATATATATATATATATATATCTATATATATAAATATATATATCTACAGAGAGAGAGAGAGAAAAAAAAACCTTCCGGCTAGTGAAACACATCGAGAATCATATAGTATATAAGTCTCCCACCACACAGAGAGATAGAGAGCTAATAGATTCTACTGAGAGAGAGGGAGAGAGAGAGAGAGAGAGAGAGAGAGAGAGAGAGAGAGAGAGTTATCTCACCCTCTTCCTCTCCCTTAATCCGAAAGTTATCGCCACTTCTGTTCAAACATAAGACCGAAACTTGGCAGAGTTCTTCAATAGGCTACTTGGTTACTATATCTGCGCCAGGAAGGGACAGGCCACTTCCGTGATGGGCCGAGCTTTCTGGCTGGGTTTGGAGAGAGAGGAGAGAGAGAGAGAGAGAGAGAGAGAGAGACATTATCCTACTGATTTATTAATTACATTTGGAGAGAATGAGAGAGAGAGAGAGAGAGAAGAGAGAGAGAGAGAGAGAGAGAGAGAAATAAAAAGGAGATTTGAAAGTCATTATCTATTTGAATTAGAATTTACTTAAAGAGAGAGAGAGATTAGATTTTATTTGGAGACGAAAAATAAAGAAATACTTAAGGATGGAGACGAGAGAGAAGAGAGAGAGAGAGAGAGAGAGAGAGGTTGATAGTTATTATCTACTGATTTATTAATAATATTTGTAGAGAGAGAAAAAAAGAGATTTGAAAGTCATTATCTATTTGACTTCGAATTTACTAGAGAGAGAGAGAGAGAGAGAGAGAGAGAGAGAGATAGCTATAGAAATTATCTACTGATTTATTAATATTATATTTGGAGGGAGAGAGAGAGAGAGAGAGATATCCGTTATCGATCAGAATATATTTTATTTATAGAGAGAGTTGACTGCCGATATCCAGTAGATTTATCAGTTTTATTTGGCGAGAAAGAAAAATAAAGAAAGCTGCAAGGAGAGAGAGAGAGAGAGAGAGAGATGAAAACTCTAACACTCCTGCAGATATCAAAGCCGAGTCATGCAAATCCCTTCTTTCAGGACCTCGCTATAATGACACCTGGAATTGCTTTCCTCGTGTGTATCGCAAGAAAGCATCGCAAGTAGCGTCTGCAAGCACAGATGGGGGTAAAGGAAAGCAAAAAAGAAAAAGAAAAAAAAGGCAAAAAACTGAAAAGATAAAAGAGAAACTGGAAAAAGACAAAAGATAAAAATATATATATAAAAAAGACACCACAAGGCAAAAAACTGAAAAAGACAAAGAATTTAAAAATAAAAAAGACAAAAGACAAAAATTGGAAAAACACAAAAAAATAAAAAAAAAAAGGCAAAAGAAAAAACTGGAAAAAGACTAAAGCTAATATAATAAAAAAAGATAAACAAGATAAAAAAATTGAAGACAAAAAAACTAAAAGACAAAACAGACAAAGGAAAAAAACTGAAAAACCTAAAAAAATAAAAAATAAAAAACTGGAAAAAGACAAAAGCAAAAAAAAAAAAAAAATATTAAAAAGGACAAAAAAAAAAAAAAAAACTGGGAAAAGGTGGGGCCAAACCCTGAGGGAAATAAAAAAAAGGACAAAAGGAAAAAAAACAGGGGGAACAAAAAAAAAACAAAAAAAAACCCCAAACCAACTTTTAAAAAAATTCAAAAACAATAAAACGAAAAAAAAACAAAAAAAAAACTTAAAATTAATTACAAATGAAAAGGGGGAGGTACAATTAATTTTTTTATGAGATTTTATGAACTTAGATTTTTTTAATAATACTGACAACGAAATTAAATGATCCAATAAATTACCCACGTGCATTTATGAAGTCCCTTGATTTATGTTTTATTGCAAATGGCAAAAAAAAACATAATTTATTTGTTTATCATCGAATTCATTTCTGACTTCAATGGCCATCAATCATGCCGGGAATCGCAAATCGTGAAATGAATTAATGGGTGAGTTATTTATCGCTGCCTTCCAGGTACAGAAAGAGAGAAGAGAAAGGATTGGAAAATTATATCTATATCTATTATATATATATAGATCATAAAAACATATATATATACATATTATATATATATATATATATATATATATATATATATATATATATATATATATATATATTATATATATTATATATACAGGCTATGCAGGTTTATCACATACATCCATTCAGGAAATCGCAGACAACCACATCAGAAGGAAGAAAAATTCATTTGAGACGTTTCGCACATACAATGTGTATCTTCAGTCTGTTGAGATAAAAAACACATACATAGCAATGAATAAAAGCAGGATTCTTAATAAAGTAAAAATACAAGACTAAAATTAACTTAAAATTGACAGAAAAGACTAAACATTAACGACAATTGTAAAACGAAAAACAAAAGTACAGTACAAATAAAAAAATAAATAACAACGGCGCAACCAACCGTTAGTTGAGAAGGCAAGAAGTTAAAACGTTGACTATGCCAGATAAAGCGGAGAAGATGAAACTCCACTATTCAATGAGGGAACAAGACGTTTAATATATAATGACTCTATAGTGGTTAAAGCAGAGTCTTTAACCACTCTAAGAGTTCCATTATATATTAAATGTCTTGTTCCCTCATTGAATAGTGGAGTTTTCATCTTCTCCGCTTTATCTGGCATAGTCAACGTTTTTAACTTCTTGCTCAAGACTAGTCATTCTAACCTCCTTCCTTCTCAACTAACGGTTGGGTGCGCCTTGGTATTTGTTTTTTATTTGTACTTTTTACTTTTTCGTTTTACTTGTCTTTAATTTTAGTCCTTTCTGTCAATTTTAAGTTAATTTTAGTCTTGTACTTTTTACTATATTACAAATCCTGTTTTTATTTAATGTTAATATGTATGTGTTTTTATCTCAACAGAACTGAAGATGCACACTGTATGTGCGAAACGTCTCAAATAAATAATGTTTCTTCCTTATGATGTGGTTGTCTGCGATTTCTTGAATGGATATATATATATATATATATATATATATATATATATATATATATATATATATACTATATATATATATATATATATAATTTTGCAATTCTTTTCTCTTTTGTACCCATATATTATGTATATGTATGTATTACGTATATGTATATATGTATATGTATGCATATGTATATATATACGTATGTATTCATATATATTATATATATGAATACATAAGTATATATATACATATACACATGTATACATATACATATATTATAAACATACATAATATATACATATACATAATATGTGAGTACACACAAAAATAAATAAACATAAACACAGTCGAAAAAGCAACTGCGAAAGAGACAAAACTCAGAAAACTGCCAGAGAGAGAGAGAGAGAGAGAGAGACAGACAGACAGAGAGAGAGAGAGAGAGAGAGAGTTTGAATCTGGTGGACATATATTTCAGAGAGATGGAGAAATAAGGGCAGCAACTATAAGTTGTGTGAGAGAGAGAGAGAGAGAGAGAGAGAGAGAGAGAGAGAGAGAGAGAGACTATTATTCCCACCTCCCAGCAACAATAATTATCCCCGGCGCCTGGCGAGTTCCTCTTGAAAAGAGGCCAAGTGCCGAGTTCCTCTTAAAAAGAGGCCCAATTTAGCACTTTTAAGTAACCTTCAGCTGCGCTTTCTCGTTGTAAAAGGCGCGTTGAGTTCAAAACTAGGCTCCTTCCTTTATCTTCATCTTGTTTTACGTTCGTTCAAGAGTATTGTGTCTACATTATTCTTTCAGTTCGTTTTCGCTATTGGAACTTGATTATAGTAAGATTTAGGCAGGGCCAAGCTCTGGGGCCTACGAGGTCCCTCAGCGTTGAAAGGCAAATTTTGAGTCAAAAGGTTTGAAAGGCGTAACAGGAGGTTAAACCTGTCATTTGCACAATGAAGCAATTATTAGGAGTGTGGACTAGCAAAGGAGGTACAGTAAACGGAACGAAAGGGGTTGCAGCTAGGGGCCGAAGGGACGCTGCAAGGAACCTTACGACAATTGTTTGTTTGTTTGTTTGTATAGTGTTTGTACGATGCATGGAACCATTGGTTATTCAGCAACGGGACCAACGGCTTTACGTGACTTCCGGACCACGTCGAGAGTGAACTTCTATCGCCAGAAATCACATCTCTCACCCCTCAATGGAATGCCCCGAGAATCGAACTCGCGGCCACCGCGGTAGCAAGCACACGCCATACCGACCACGCCACTGAGGCTCCTAAACGCACGACAATAAACTGCAGGGATGTACGATAGCTTTTCGTTTACGTCGAGCAGGCTGAACTGTGTTGTACGATAATTCACCTGACGATAATTCCCCCATTATACCAACATCACTTCGCATTACTCGGTACGAAATTCGGCTGAGCGGTAGTGGCAATATATCAGTGGCCTACATCACGCAGATAACACTCGCTAAATACATCTAATGACCTAATTTGAGCATGATTTAAACGCCCGATTACCTGGAAATATATGACGAGGCTTGGAATTAAAAAAACAAAAACAAAAAAATGCTGGTTTTTTTTTTCAACATGTTGTGAGAATGGTGAACTTGCTTTGATCTCTCCGAAACTCTTCTGAAATCGAAAGAGGGAAATGTTCCCGGATATTATTGGTGCAAACATTAATGAATTTTTTTGTATCCATGTTGGGGGTCGGAAGAAACCACATTTTTGTGTTGGGTAACATTTGAAAAAAATATATATATTTTACGAGTTATTTTACAGGATTAATCTGAAGAATCGTGGCTCGGGAATTTGATGTCTATGAAATATAGGGATATATATATATATATATATATATATATATATATATATATATATATATATATATATATATATATATGTATGTATGTATGTATATACTATATATATATATATATATATATATATATATATGTATATATATATATATATATATATATATATATATATATATATATATATATATATATATATATATATATCATATATCATATATATCTATATATATATATATATCTATATATATATATATATATATATATATATATATATATATATATATATATATATATATATATATATATATATATATATATATATTTATATATATATATATATATATATATATATATATATGTACATATATAGTAATATATATATATATATATATATATATATATATATATATATATATATATATATATATATATATATATATATATATATATATGTATGTATATATATATATCTATATATATATATATATATATATATATATATATATATATATATATATATATATATATATATATATATATATATATATATATATATATATATATATATATATATATATATATATATATATATATATATATATATATATATATATATATATATATATATGTACATATATGTATACTATATATATATATATATACTATATATATATATATATATATATATATATATCTATATATACATACATACTACATATATATATATATATATATATATATATATATATATATAATGACTCAGTGAATTAAAACCTGGAAAATGAATTTGAAGGAACAAAAGGTTTCCTTCAATTATTTATCGTAGAATAATAATTAATAAATAAATAAATAAAAAATTGAGATGCAATGCAATGGAATATAAAAGCTAGCCCAAATGCAACAGCTCTTGAACATATGAAAGTCAGTCACCCTAAAAAGGGGGGGGGGAGAGATTTGAAACGTGCAACAGGAAAAAAAACCTCAAAGAAAAAACAAACTGTTAGACGAGGGTGGGGAGCAAGAGAGAGAGAGAGAGAGAGAGAATATGAACGGAGGGACAGTAAAAGGAATGAAAGGGAGTTGCAGCTAGGGGAATACTTACGGTGGTTAGAGGGAGGGTTAGGATGAATGCAAAAATTTACAGGAATAGGACCAAGTGGGGGGGGGGGGGGGGGGGTGGGGGGGGGGGGGTGGTAGCATGAGCAAGGATAGGGGGAGAAGAAGGGGGGAGTGGGGGAGGGGGATTGGTGGGAACAAGGGAGCCAGGATGATTATCAGGACTATAGTAGATTCAAATCAACCGTTCATCTGATGTCTAGGCCAATTCTTTGTGGCGCTGCTCCTGGCTGGCTATTGATAAGCCAATCACAGGGCTGGAAACTCTCAGTCTCTTGAGGAAGTTCAAACAGGCAGGATGCATGTTCCACCTCTCCTGAGATGGAACATGCAAAGACTTATCCCTCAGGAAAGGAGGAGCATATATCCTGCCTATGTGAACTCTCGAGAGAGTGACTTAGAGTTTCCAGCCCTGTGACTGGCTTATCCAACAGCCAATCAGGAGCGTCGTAAGGGACTGGCCTAGGCATCAGATGCACGGTTGATGTGAATCTACTATAGGAGGGAGGATGACAGGATTAATAAATTAGGATAAAAAGAGGATGAGATCTTCAGAGAGAATAAGAAGGAAAAGGATGAGGTATTGACGAGGAAATTGAAAGTTGATACCAAACGAGGCGTGATCCAACCTCCAGCTTACTCAGGATGTGTGCTAAGCACGCTAAAATCTATGGTCGAATAGCATGTTGTTTCGCCAACGAAAATTAAAATGAATACACCATATTCTACTGGAAATAATTGTTCTGTACCATTTAACATGCATATTATTCATTTTTTTACATTTTCCTTCTAATAAATAAATCATAAATATCCTATCCTTAAATTCCTGTATCTTTAACTAAATGCAAAACACCTTTTTCAGAACTTTTTAAGGCTTTTCCATGGGGCTTTCCTACCCCCCTCACAACCAGAACAACAACAACAACAACAACAACAACAACAAAGAAGCTTGTAGGCTTACTGCCCGAGTAAGCAAAAAATTTTGAGTGGTCAAATAAATTAAATAAATCAAAATTTACTCAGTCTAAAAAAAACGACAGCCAGGTAAATTCGGCAGAGCGCGAGATAAAATTCCCCAAATCGATTTGATGATAAAATGAAAAATATTAAAAAAAAATAAAAAAAACCTTCGTGGGGGGGAGATGGAGGAGAGATATTCATAAAAAAAATTTAAAAAAGTCACTCGAAATATCCAGCCATGAAAAAGATCGCGGGGGTAGATAGCAGAGAGAGAGAGAGAGAGAGAGAGAGAGAGAGAGAGAGAGACAGAGAGAGAGAGAGAGAGAGACCTCGGGAAAATGTATTTCTCTAGCGGTTATATATATCTCTACAGGAAATGGAGTCCACACGGCGTGTTTAAACTTTCAAAAATGGTGTATGTTGGGTAATATGTATATATATCATATATATATATATATATATATATATATATTATATATATATATATATATATATATATATATATATATATATATATATATATATATATATATATATATATATACAAGACTTCCTTATTGAGGAATAGCAAATGATGAGAGCATGTCTACCTAGAACTTGTCTTAAATGCAATACGTAAAAAGCAATGAATTTCTAGCAAGCCCCAACATCACATTGTTGGGTTCATTTATGCCCCATTATCATCAAACTGTTGGGTTCATTTATGCCCCAATATCATACGGTTGGGATCATCTATGCCCCAATATCATATTGTTGGGTTCATTTATGCCCCAATATCATATTGTTGGGTTCATTTATGCCCCAATATCATATTGTTGAATTCATTTATGCCCCAATATCATAATGTTGAATTCATTTCTGAAAACATCCGCTACAGAATTGACGTAATTAGCTTGAAAAGAAAAAGTTATAAAAAATGTTGTAATTACTCGTATAAAAACCTCAGTCAATTATAATACTCAGAAAATTAGGTACAGTCCATGAAATTGAAACCTATTGGGCAAACAATTATGGCTACATAACCAAAACACTAAAACGCCACCTTTAGTTTAATCCAAAACCTGCCAATGTGTCAATTCATGATTAAATTGTCGTGGCGAGGGTTGTAATTATTCGCACAACCACTTTGAGTCCTTATAAAACGTGAGAATTTATGTATAGTCCATAAAAAATGAAATCAATTAAGTACAACATTGTGGTTTAATAGCGTAAATATTAAGCCAAATTTAATTTAAAATCTATAAAGTGTAAAGTAATAAGTTGTTGTAGAAAGGGTTGTGGTTATTCGTACAACAACCTT
>NC_061105.1:8161237-8171237 GCF_015104395.2 Macrobrachium nipponense | reverse complement strand
ATATGCATGTATGCATATGAATAAATATACGTTTGTATGCATACATTTGTATGACTGAAAGTGAATAAGGTAATTCATCTGTTTTTAATGTGTTTATACAGAATATTTGATACCGAGATCAAGAAGCAAATTCAAGACGCAATGCAAAGCAACAAGACACAACACAACAGAGAACGATGTGATGCAAGCGACATGACGCATCATGACACAATACGGCATGACGCAACAAAACAAAACAAAACGTGTCGTGACATGACACAAAGCATCATGACGCAACGTGACAAGACAACAACTCTATGCTATGCGACACAAAACGACACGATGCGATAAGACGCGACGCGAGACGACAGCCAAATGTCACTACCTGACTAGGGATATATAGTCCTTAAAAATTTGTAACTTTTCTATATAAAATCTCATTAATAATATATATATATATATATATATATATATATATATATATATATATATATATATAAAATTTATTCTTTTTAAAAAAACATTAAACTAACGTAAAAAGTACAATACAAAAATATGAATTATTGACAGAAGCTTATAAGTATTAGAAGACTACCTATCAGTTCAGAGAAGAAGAGCAGAATGACTAGAAACGTGAAGACCGACCGAACTACACTTCAGGCCAACGAAAGGGGAGTGGCGGAGACGTAATTGTTTAAATTAGGTGATAGGTGTTTGATATAAAGTGATTCAAGTGTTGTTAGAAAGGATGCTTGGGTTGTTGAGGTAAGGATAGAAAAATTTGTTTTTTCCATAGGAATCTTACATTTTGAGGTATGTGTTCGAATACTCGAGAGTTCGGGATTCGATATCTTCGATCTCGTTCTATAGCTGAGTCCCATGTGACTATAATAACGGACTTACAACAATCTCCGTGATGAGCCAATATTAGTACCAAGGCATCTTGGGCATTCATATTTATAGATTACATTGGACAACATAAAATCTTGCAGCTTATCCTTGTAATTGAAGAGGCTACCTATCTCTTTTTGGATTTACAGGGATTAGGGTTAGTCTAAGGAAACCTAATTCTTTTTCTATAATGTTTTTTTATATTCAAGCGTAGTTTATCTGTGTGGATAAAGGGAATTGATGCGTACATTTTAAGTTTAGGTACTTTGAAACAAGCAGGGGGTGGAGATACGTAATTAGAAACAATTTTATTAATAATATTAAGAAAAAATTGCTTTGGGTAGGAGTTAGCTGTAAAAAAATTTCAGTAGGTACTCAATTTCATTATGGAAAGCAGACCAGTCAGACGTATATTTAAATGCTCTGTGTACCAACGTAATGACAGAGTTAGCTTTAAAGCCATAAAAGCACGAACTATAAAAATTATTTCCCAATCCAGTAAAAGTACTCTTGCGATATACACTAGTATTAAAACGTTGTTCACTCCAAGTAGTTTTTACATCCAAGAAGGTTATTGAATTGTTGTTTTCAGTTTCTAATACTTGTAAGCTTCTGTCAATAATTCATATTTTTGGATTGAACTTTTTACTATATATGTAATTACAAGCATTCATGTTCCACGTAAGTAGACTCATGACAGTACACGCACACTTAAACTCGCGCGGTGGACAACGACATTCGAATTAATGGGCAGAAAATGAAGGGGAAATTTCTGATTCCGTAAAATGGTTATCGAATTAAAGTCCACTCCCCTCTCCCCTACTCTGTGATGGCTTCCATAATTGCATTCACCTGCCCCAACTCAACAGCGATTAGTCCCAAAATTGCAACCCAGTCCGGAGGGTCGCAAATCGTCGGGAAGTCCTTCCGAAAACTGGTTATCGGAACAGAGGCTGTTGAAAGCCAAGCAAATGGCCGCTTTCTTTTTTTTTTTTTTTTTTTTTTTTTTTTTTTTTTAAAGGGGGGGGGGGCCGCTCAATATCTCGGTTTGCTTCATTTGAACGCGACTTCTTTGTAAAGCGCGCATGGTTTCTATTATTTTGTTTAAACGCTTTTTTCATAGACTTATTTTCTAGATGTTTTCGGTTTGTTATTAGTATACTAAAATTTTCTTCCATTAACAAAATTTGGCATACCATATGTGAACACAACCACATGTGTAACTATATATATATATATATATATATATATATATATGAAGGTTTTTTCCCACGAAGGAAAAAATGAAAAAGAGAGATAGCAGAGTACTTTCGGTCCTGTTCGGACCCTTTACTTAATCTCTCAGTTTGCCTTAAGTAAAGGGTCCGAACAGGACCGAAAGTACTCGGCTATCTCGCTTTTTCATTTTTTCCTTCGTGGCAAAAAAAAAAACCTTTGTTATTTATTCATAGCATCACGTTTTATATACTTCGTGATCAAGTTATTCATATATATATATATAATATTATATATATATATATATATATATATATATATATATATATATATATATATATATATATAGTAAAATATATTTATACATATCTATATGTACATACATATATTTATACATCTATATATACATACATACATACATTTATCAAATCCTCCAGCTGGGGCATTTGAGAAGCTGGAAAGTCCCAGACCTCCATTAATTCCTCCTCTGTCTAGGGCGATTCTGGCACGAGGCCCTGGAATCATAAAGCGAATTTGCATACGAATCACTATAGAACGACTGGAGGAGCCTTGGGAATGGAGATTTAAAATGTATACTTGAGGAGACATCACTACTGCAGAAGTTGTAACTGCTCTCTCTCTCTCTAAATCTGTCTTTTTCTCTCTCTCTCTCTCTCTCTCTCTTCTCTCTCTCTCTCTCCTCTCTCTCTCTCTCTCTCTCTTTCGGATATGCCTCGTCTGGATTTTTGATATGAAGCCTATGTTCAAAATAATTACAGTTCGAAAATTATATTCAAAATAATAACACTGCCAGAAAATTTCATTTTCAAAATGACTGCGCCCTACTTTGTAAAAAATAAAAAATAAAAAAAATAAAATAACAGCCAAAAGAGATATTCACTCTGGTATTATTTTCCCCGATTCAAGTCCTTTGATCCTCAAAGTTTATTTTTGTTATTCAAAGTTTATTTTTCTTTTATTCAAAGAAACATAGGGAATGAATTAAGCCAAAGCCGTTCGATTAATTTCTTCGGGGCAAACTCACTAAAAAATATATATATATTTTCTTTTACCATTTTCATTTCGAGTGAATTCGGGTCGCTTTCAGTCCAAAGTAAAAAAAAGCAAAAAAAAAAAAATATCGACGATCTCTTCACCTCGAAATACTTTGGTTAAGCCTTCCACAATTGAGACCGGATATCCCACAGGTGGAAAAAAAAAAAAACTCCATTTGATGAATAAACGAATGAAAACCTTATAAAAAGAGATGACAAAAATATTAGCTCGTTTTTTTTTTGTTTTTCTTCTAAAAACTGTGGTAGGAATGTTTGACGATTTGGATGTCGGCTTTACCAAAGTGAATCATAATTATTCGACGAGAAAAAAAAATGCGAGAAATTAAAAAATGAGATTCGAGAGAAAATTAACTTGATAGATTTTGAGAGAGAGAGAGAGAGAGAGAGAGAGGAGAGAGAGAGAGAGAGAGAGAGAGAGAAAGGTAAACGGCCCAGAACTGAACTGCAAATTACCTCTCTCTCTCTCTGGAAGGTGGGAATAATAGTCTCTTTCTCTCTCTCTCTCTCTCTCTCTCTCTCTCTCCTCATCATCATCATGTAGTTACGAACTTTCAATCTCTTGCTTAAATGCAAACGGCAGTTTCATATTTCTCTCTCTCTCTCTCTCTCTCTCTCTCTCTCTCTCTCTCTCTCTCTCATAATGTGCAAAAACCATTCCATTCGGATGATATCTGACGTTTCCTACGGGATTGAAAATATCTGGGTTCCTGCAAATCAAATCAGTATAAAAGGGCAGACGCATCCTTCATCTCATGGCATGACGGGGGGGGGGGGATCCTTCGTAGGACTCTATAATAGTCCTACAACCTCCTTTCCCCTGTCGTGGTTCCTCCTCCTTTTCAGCCGGGGATCGATATTTTAGTGAATTCCTTTTTGGGTACGTGCTATCGGTTGGTAGGTAGGTAGGTAGATAGAAGGAGTAGGTAGGTAGATGGAATGATAGATAACCAGAATTCTTTATAGATAGATAGATAGATAGATAGATAGATAGATAGATAGATAGAGTAGGTAGTAATGAAGATAGATAAACCAGAATTCTTTATAGATAGATAGATAGATAGATAGATAGATAGATAGATAGATAGAGGGATAGAGAGACAAATAGAGAGACAGGTAAAACCACAAAAATCGAAAAGGAAAGTAGAGGACATCTTGAAAAAACATAATGAAATGGAAATAGACAGAGAGATATGCAGAGAGTAATTTAAAATGCTTGTTGAGATCTGGATAGATCAATTGAAAGAGAGAGAGAGAGAGAGAGAGAGAGAGAGAGAGAGAGAGAGAGAGAGAGAGAATAAACTGGAAGGGGGCTTCTTAATAAAAGACCCTTTCTGACCCGTCGAGAACCATAAGCGATTCCAGGCGCATTCCAGCATTAGTCGTATGTACTTCTAGAAGCTGGAAATTTATGGACTAATTCAATTTTAGGTCCTATGGACTTCCAGAAGCTGGAAAGTTATGGACTATTACAATTTAGTCCTGTGTAGTTCCTAGACGAGGGTAATTGGACTATAGGTGAAGAAGTGGGTTTTACTGGAATGGTAAAGGCCATTTCATAGATGTATACTTATCCTTACCCTATGGAAACTGGAAGCGAGGTGTTGAAAGTCTACCGAAAAGGAGGTTTACATAGACGCACTTGTCCCTTCCCTATGGAAAAAAAAGTCTATTCCATAGAAGCACTTATCATATCCCTATGAAAATTGAAATCCAGGGGCCAAGATCTTTTGGAAAAAGATTTCATAGAGGTATTTTCTTCTTCATAGATAAGAGAAGCTTTTAATTGTAAGTTATCTATAAAACTATATATCTGAAGCTCAGTGATTAAACATATCTATAAGTGGTTAGGCTGCTCTCCTCGGTAGCGAGAGAGATTGGGTTCGATCCCCGTCAACAAAATTTGTTTTCCCCGTTGACGTACGTCGTGTAATAATCTGCAACTGGGAGTTACTTCCCTGTGGTGGAGGTCGTAGCCACGGTGGAGAGAAAGGTAGGCGACAGTCAGACTCATCCCAATATATATATATATTAATTATATATATATATATATATATATATAATATAATATATATATATATATATATATATTAATAATGATCCTGCACAATTGTGTACGAAGGGAGAAAACTCAATTTAAACGAAACTTTAGCATAGCAACTCCAGAGTGAATTTATGATGCTATAAGCGTTTTCTATTCCACCCTTTTCGCGCATAAACACGGGCCAATTTATCAGTTTATTTGAGCGCCAATAAATCTGCGTTTCTGTAATTCTCACAATTTCCAATAATATTCTCTTTTCTTTTAACTTTTTCGGTTTTATCTCGTGTGAGTGTGTGTGTTTTTTTTTAATATGAATAATTTTATTTCTTTGTAAATAAACGTGCTTGGTAGTATACACACGCACACATACTTATGTGTTATATATATAAGAAATATACATACATACATATATATATGTATATATAGTATATATATATATATATATATATTTATATATATATATATATATATATTATATTATATATAAGTGCATGTACATGTGCATTCCGCCAAGTCACATTACCCTTCATTATTCAAAACAAAAAAAAAAGCAAATAAATAAATAAATAAAATAAAATATAATAAATAAAATCGAAAAGTTACGCAAAATTACAAAAAATTAAATCGAAGTTACAAAAATGTAAAAAAATAAATGAAATCGAAAAGTTACAAAAAAGTAAAGAAAAAAATGAAATCGAAAAGTTACAAAAAAAGTTATAAAAAATGAAATCGAAAAGTTACAAAAAAGTTAAGAAAAAAATGAAATCGAAAAGTTACTAAAAAGTAAACAAAAAAAAAATCGAAAAGTTACAAAAATGCAAAAAAATATAAACTCGAAAAGTAAAAAAAAAGTAAACAAAAAAATAAAATAGAAAAGTTACGTAAAAAAAAAAATTAAACCGAAAAGTTACAAACAAAGTAATATTACAACTGCGAGAATAGCGGACACACCCAGATTTATTGCCGCGGGAATAAGCTGATATATTGGACCAGTGTTTACGCGCGCGAAAGATGTAATGGAAAACGCGCATAGTTTCATAAATTTCATAAATTTCATAAATTTCCCCTGGTGAGTTACTATGCTGAAGTATCGCTTTAGATATATAAAATCTCTCTTACAATCAGAAGCAATTGTTAGGATAGGGTGGAAAGTAAGATGGTAGAGAACATGAAAGGAAGTACAGTAAAAGGAACGAAAGGGTTAAAAAGCCATTACGTAATGCCTATACAGAGAACCGCACGAGGTAGTAGCAATAATATCCCACGACACAGCCACTCCTAATACCGACTACTACACATTTTCCAGTGACGTAAGAGGAGGCCGAGGATGTCTATATCCAACAGGATCAGGATGCTGGAAATCCTTCAGGACGTCGCAGGAATATTCAGATTTATGTCGGGGGAAATGGCCGACGATTTCATGAATCCGGGGAAGACATACAGACGTCATTACTGGGGTTTCCTTGGAAGGGATTGGGTTAGGTCAGAGGAGATAAGTTTAACTCTCTCTCTCTCTCTCTCTCTCTCTCTCTCTCTCTCTCTCTCTCTCTCTTTTACATCTTTATATAACACACATATATGTATATGTGTTGTGTATTTATATACATACATTTATATATAAGTATGTATATATTATATATATATAATATATATATATATATATATATATATATATATATATATATATCACACATATATTACGGCACCTCCGTCTGATGGTACAATCAGGAAGTATCCACGAATGAGTGAATGAACCTCTCATAAATATTCTTATTAAAACAAAATATGTATAATAAAGGTAAACAAGACAGAAATAAAACTAAAATTCAAACTAATACGGACAGAAAAGTTATATGACAAACTCAGGAGAGAGAGAGAGAGAGGTGTCCTTTATGCAGGAGTCCTATACGGGGTCCCTCGTGGCCGAAATTAAGATTTGTGTCGGACGAGGGAACCACCAGATGACTTCCGGATTAGTGCTGGAGAGAAATGGGGCGGTCCCATCTCTCTCTCTCTCTCTCTCTCTCTCTCTCTCTCTCTCTCTCTCTCTGTCTCTTCCCCTCAATATTATCTTACGTAGTTTTGCTTTTTTTACGTCTAGATTTTTCTTATAGATGAAGATAATCCCTTTCTTTTATGAAGTTGTTCCTATTAGAGCAGAGTAAGTGATAAGAGCGGGGACATCTATTAATAGCAGGGACGTCTATTAGAAGCGAAGACGTCTATTAATAGCAGTGACGTCTATTAAAAGCAGTGACGTCTATTAATAGCGGGGACGTCTATTGATAGCAACGATGTCTATTAATAGCGGGGACGTCTATTAACAGCAGTGACGTCTATTAATAGCGGGGACATCTATTAATAGCAGTGACGTCTATAATAGCAGTGACGTCTATTAGAAGTAGAGACGTCTATTAATAGCAGTGACGTATATTAGAAGCAGAGACGTCTATTAATAGCAGTGACGTCTAATGATAGCCGTGACGTCTAATGATAGCAGTGACGTCTATTAGAAGCGGAGACGTTTATTAACAGCAGTGACGTCTATTAATAGCAGTGACGTCTATTAATAGAGGGGACGTCTATTAATAGCAGTGACGTCTATTAAAACCAATGACGTCTATTAAAAACAGTGACGTCTATTAATAGCGGGGACGTCTATTGATAGCAAGGATGTCTATTAATAGCGGGGACGTCTATTAACAGCAGTGACGTCTATTAATAGCAGTGACGTCTATTAATAGCGGAGAGGTCTATTAACAGCAGTGACGTATATTAGAAGCGGAGATGTCTATTAATAGCAGTGACATCTATTAGAAGAGGAGACATCTATTAATAGCAGTGACGTCTATTAGAAGCGGAGACGTCTATTAATAGCAGTGACGTCTATTAGAAGCAGAGACGTCTATTAATAGCATTGACGTCTATTAATAGAAGTGACGTCTATTAATAGCAGTGACGTCTATTAGAAGCAGAGACGTCTATTAATAGCAGTGACGTCTATTAATAGCAGGGACGTCAATTAATAGCAGTGACGTCTATTAGAAGCAGAGACATCTATTAATAGCAGTGGCATCTATTAATAGCAGCGACGTCTATTAAAAGCAGCGACGTATATTAATAGCAGTGACGTCTATTAATAGCAGTGACGTCTATTAACAGCAGTGACGTCTATTAATAGCAGTGATGTCTATCAATAGCAGTGACGTCTATTAATAGCAGTGATGTCTATTAGAAGCAGAGACGTCTATTAATAGCAGTGACGTTTATTAATAGCAGTGACGTCTATTAGAAGCAGAGACGTCTATTAATAGCAGGTGCACGTCATAATAGCATGAGTCTTATTTAAAAGAAGTGGCGTATTATTAATAGCAGACATACTGGCGTATTATTAATAGTAGTGACATTTCGATTAATAAAAGCGGGGGCGTCTATTAATAGCGTGACCGACGTCTATTTTAATAGCAGTGACGTGTCTATTATTAAAAGCAGTGGAGTCCCTTTAGAGCAGCAGACGTATATAATATCAGTGTTTAATAGCACGACGTCTATAAAAGCAGTGACATATATTAATAGAAGTGACGTATATTAATAGCAATGACGTCTATTAAAAGCAGTGACGTCTATTAATAGCAGTGACGTCTATTAATAGCAGCGACGTCTATTAAAAGTAGTGACGTATATTAATAGCAGTGACGTCTATTAATAGTGGGACGTCTATTAATAGCAGAAACGTCTATTAATAGCAGTGACGTCTATTAAAAGCAGAAACGTCTATTAAAAGCAGTGATGTATATTAATAGCAGTGACGTATATTAATAGCAGTGACGTCTATTAATAGCAGTGACGTCTATTAGAAGCAGAGACGTCTATTAATAGCAGTGACGTCTATTAATAGTAGTGACGTCTATTAAAAGCAGTGACGTCTATTAATAGCAGTGACGTCTATTAAAAGCAGTGATGTCTATTATTAGCAGACGTCTATTAGAAGCAGAGACGTCTATTAAAAGCAGTGACGTCTATTAATACCGGGGACATCTATTGATAGCAAGGATGTCTATTAATAGCAGTGACGTCTATTAATAGCAGTGACATTTATTAATAACAGCGACGTCTATTAAAAGCAGTGACCTCTATTAAAAGCAGTGACGTCTATTAATAGTGGGGACTTCTATTGATAGCAAGGATGTCTATTAATAGCGGGGACGTCTATTAACAGCAGTGATGTCAATTAATAGAAGTGACGTCTATTAATAGCGGGGAAGTCTATTAACAAGCAGCGACGTCTATTAATAGCAGCAACGTCTATTAAAAGCAGTGACGCTATTAATAGCGTGACGTCTATTAATAGCGGGGACGTCTATTAATAGCGGGGACGTCTATTAATAGCAGCAACATCTATCAATAGCAAGGATGTCTATTAATAGCAGTGACGTCCCTTAAAAGCAGTGAGATCTATTAATAGCAGTGCGTCCCTTAAAAGCAGTGAGATCTATTAATAGCAGTGACGTCCCTTAAAAGCAGAGATCTATAAAGCTAGCGTGACGTATATAAATAGCAGGACGTCTATAAGAAGCGGAGACGTCTATTAATAGCAGTGACGTCTATTAATAGCCAGTGACGTCTAATAGAAGCGGAGAAGTCTATTAATAGCGGGGACGTCTATTAATAGCGGAAAGGTCTTTTAATATCAGGGATGTCCATTAATAGCAGTGACGTCTATTAAATAGCGGGGACATCTATTAAAAGCGGGGACGTCTATAATAGCGGAGACGTCTATTAATATCAGGGATGTCTA
>NC_061105.1:8126237-8153737 GCF_015104395.2 Macrobrachium nipponense | reverse complement strand
ACAAATAGGCTTTTTTTATAAGCCAGTATTATAGACTACTTTAAAATGCAGTATATATAACGGAAACAGACCTTACGCGTTTTCTAAAACAAAATTTTTCGAGTCAAAGAGGATTTTTTATTCTAGAAAAAAAAACTCAGAAAAAAGTATATTAGGAGGAACGCATACATATATACATCATTAAAAACGCCTCAGTATCATACAATATACATATGGTAAAAACAAATATTAGTATGAATGCATTCAGGCCTTCGGAATATCTACGTAACTCTCAAAAAAAGCACGTCCTTCTTAATTAGCATTCCATAATTACTGTTTTGCTCACTCTTTAAAAAAATAATCATAATAATAACAATAATATTTACATATTTTTCCAAATATCTTGAGTCTGTCCAACAGCCATTATAATACTCCCACAACATTCCGGACGCCAATTGCATTATAATACATAATTATCAATTCCAACTGCTTTTACATATCATTAATGTTGAGAACTGCTAACAAAACAAAAAACGACACCGTTTGTAAAATACTGCAGTTATTAAATTAGACAAGTATTAAAATACGGACGCCTTTTCTTGACATGATAATTACTGTAATCAATTTCATTCTCTTTTCGTTTTATTTTTTCTATCAGCCACGTCTTTCAAGCTTATGCTACCTCCTTTCTGCCGTTATTATACTCTCTCTCTCTCTCTCTCTCTCGCTCTCGTCTCTCTCTCTCTCTCTCTCTCTCTCTCTCTCTCTCTCTCTACGTAAAATCTAAATGATTCATACGTCTGTGTATGTGAGTACCAAAATCTTTAGTTGTAATAATTGTAACTTTTAGTTCTCTCTCTCTCTCTCTCTCTCCACGTTCACTGACCTGATCTTCATTATCTTCTGACCTTTATATCTATCTATTTATATAAAATATATATATATAATATAAATATATATGTATATATATATATATATATATATATATATAACTATATATATATTACACTGATATACATGCATATGCAAATATAGGTATTGTAACAGACTCCATACACACATTTATATATATATATATATATTATATATATATATATATATAGATATATATATATATATATTTATATATATATATATATATAATTATAATTGCACTATTCATGTGATACAATCCCACGGGGAACCATCGCCTTGAAGTTCAAGCTTCCAAAGAATATGATGGAGTTCATTAGAATAATCTATCGTGTAAAATCTATACACTAATACATAACCTCAGAGATCACACCAGAACCCAAGTAACAATAAACAAAAATCATACAGCACGCTTTGTTCATTTGCATGTTATGTCAACGAAAAATTAACGGCCCTGCAACCAAAAAGAAATACAAAAATTCAAGTAGGTCATGGTCCCACGTATCTGAATTAAGAATCAAAAAACATGCAAGCTAGCAATTAGCATTTTCATGGACGTACAATTACCAACACGCGAATGTAGCTTTTAATAAAAAAAAATAAATAAATAAAAGGAGTCATCTATTTCCCCGTTATCAGACGACATACAAATATTGAACGTTTCTGCATAATTCGTTCCTTGCCTGCATCAAGTCCAGTCATACGCCACACTCTCTCTCTCTCTCTCTCTCTCTCTCTCTCTCTCTCTCTCTCTCTCTCTCTCAGTGAAATGGTCCTTTTTGAAAATACACGTATGCATATGAATGTTTGCTTAAAAGCAATTGCATGCATGACCCACGGATTATATAGCCAACAAGCTATGCAAAGTGAAAAGCGTTTGATATGAAAGGCACAGGGAATTTACTTATACTCTTGTTAGTAACTCACTTTCCAACGCTGACATCGAGTTTACGTAAAATCGTGGACATTGCAGCAACAGGAATTTAACTTATTTAAGTAACTCACTTTTCGATGCAGACATTAAGTTTACGTGAAATCATGAACATTAAAGTAACATGAAATTTACTTATTATGTTTAAGTTACCCATTTTTAAATGTAGACTGCATTACAGTAACAGGAAATTTAATTTTAGTTTCCCACTTTTCAACGTATACAAACATACGTAAAATAGCCAGCATTACAGTAACATGTCATTTACTTATCACAGCATAAGTAACCTACTTTTAAACATAGGCATTAAGGTGTCCACACGGTCAACAATGTCCGACGGACAAACATTGTTACCAATTAACAATTGTCTGCCAGTCTTTGCCTTGTGAGCAGAGTAAAAACAGTGTTATACAAGTTCATCTGGTACCACTGTTTGTTGCCAGATCTACTTCCACTGTTTCAACGCTTATGACGTCATCGTGCTTCGCCTATGATATGGTAACAATGATTGTCCGTCGGACATTGTTCGACCGTGTGGACGCACTTTAAGTCTACGTAAAATCACGAACGTTACAATACCAGGCACTTTCAACTCCCTCATAGTATTATTACTAATCGTACGAAAACCGATAATATACTCATTTTAATCTTATGTCCCTAAACCTCCGCTAGATAAGTGTCCTGTACTTCGTCTCTCGTCCTCAGGCGATCGTATTGTCTTTACACAAAGGTCTATTTAGACACTGAATTCGACTATAGCTCGTGGAGACGCTCCCCTTACAGACCTTACAGACCTTACATCTTGTTCGGGTTGCCCCAGGTCCCTCATGTGATGCACCTCTAATTGTCTACCAGAGAGTTGCTAGTACATCTTCCGGTATATTTTGGCATCTTCCAATCTTGGATGGTCTGGGATGCAGTTTAGATATTTGTCGAGCTTATTCTTAAACCATCTACGCTCACGTCCTGATATAATTTCCTCAGATGAGCTGGCAACGCAATTGAATATACGCTGCATTATCGATGCTGGTGCGTAGTGGATTAATGTCCTGTGTGGCTTTCCCTTATTTTCCTGTTATAAGTTTTGGGGCATATAATCTACCCTCTGCTTTGCTCTTTCTGATATTTTTAGTTCCATGATATTTTCTGCTATTCCTTCTATCTGTTTCCATGCCTGAATTATCATGTAGCGTTCTCTTCTCCTTTCTAGACTATATATTTTAAGAATTGTAGTCTTTTTTTCCCAGTATTCTAGGTCCTTAATTCTTCTATTCTAGCTGTAAAGGGACCTTTGTACACTCTCTATTTGTGCAATATCCTTTTGATAGTGTGGGTACCATATCATATTGCAATATTCAAGTGGACTACGAACATATTTTTTATAAAGCATAATCATGTGTTCAGCTTTTCTTGTTTTGAAGTGCCGTAACAACATTCCCATTTTTTTGCTTTACATTTTGCAACAGAGTTTGCTATTTTGATCATTGCATAAACATGTTCCTATTCATCATCACACCAAGGTCTTTAACTGCTTCCTTATTTGTGATGGTCCTCATTATTAGGTCCCTTATATTGCATATAGCTTTCTTTCTCTAGTCTCATAATTTATTGATTCAAATTTATCAGAGTTAAATACCATCCTATTTACCTCTGCCCAATCATATACTTTGTTAAGGTCTCTTTGTAGAGCGTTCCTATCTTCATCACAAGTAATTTTCTCTACTTATTCTTGTGTCATCTGCGAACTACTCACTACCGAATCCTTCACATTATTGCTATGTCTTCAATCATAATACAACCAGTATTGCAGCTAACACCGTACCTTGCGGCACAACCGGATATTACCTTGACTTCATCCGATTTCTCGTCGTTTGCAATACTATCTGTTTTCTGTTGTGTAAAAATTCTTTAACCATCTTCCTACTTTATCACGATATTGTTTTTTTGTTTTCTATTTTCTTCGCTAATATATTATGGTCTACTTTATCAAAAGCTTTTGCAAATGTCTAAATAAACCACATCTGTTTTCATTTCCGCTTTTCATATTTTTGAATATGTTCTCACGGTGTTGGACTAAACGTTGGGTTTGTGTACTTTTTCCGGTACGAAACCATGTTGTCCCTTTTTAAACAAATTATTTTTTATTAAATGTTTCATAATATTTTTTCTTCATTATTTACCCTTTCATACACTTTCATAATATGTGATGTTAGACTCACAGCCTATATTACTTGCCCTCTAGTCTTGATCCACTTTTGAAAGTAGGGGTAATAAATATGCTAATTTGTGCTCATCATAAATCTTGCCTGTATCTACACTTTTGTCTTAATAATATTGCAAGTGGGCTTTGCGATAGAATGAACTACTTTCTTTAACAAAAATAGCAGGAATTTCCATCATGCCCTGGCAGCAGCTCCATTTTTAATTTCATTAATGCCTGCACAATATCAGCTCATTAATATCTATGTCAGCTAAATATTCACTATTTTCATCCCTTACTTCTATATCATTATCTTCATTATCTATTCTAGGGGTGAACCCTTCTCTCTTATATCGTTCTGCCAGTATGTTGCAAATTTCCTTTTTTTCATTCGTTAATCTCCCTTCAATTCTCAGAGGGCCTATTTCTATTCTTTTTTCTTTTTATTCATCTTCTTCGCATATGAGTATAATATTTTTTGGGGTTTTGCTTGATATTTAATAGGGTTTTTTTCTCCAAGTCCGTTTTTTCATTTTCTTTTGATTGTATATCTTTTGTTCTGCATTTTCTATCTTACTTTTTAGTTCTATAACTTTCCATGCATTTTTTTTCTTTTGCAAGACCTTTTTTCCCCTTTCTGATTTTCTGAAACAAGATCCTTCTGTCTCTTGAATGGCATGAATGATGTTTACTTTTCTTCTTCGGTATATTTTTTCCATTTTTCTATTTTCTCCAATATTTTATATAATATCTCCGTATTTACCCTTATGTCATCACTTACGAAAATGTGTATCCCAATCTTTGTTTAATTCTTCATTAATTTCTGACCATTTTATTTTATTTTTTACTTAGAAGTTGTACTTTCCATATCCTTCCCACTTTTTCATTTCTGCTTATCTCTATTTTTCACTTGCTTTGGAATGAACTGTTAATTCTATGAACATTATGGTCTGAAATATTCGCATTATAAACCTATTATTTTCTTTAACATAATTCATCTCGTTCACAAATACTAGGTCTAAAGTATTTTCCTTTCTTGTTGGCAGGTGATTTATTTGTTGAATGTTGTATTCTAGAGCATATCTAATAGCTTTTCAAATTGCCTCTTATCTTCTGCTACTATTACTCTCTTTTTTATATGTATAGTCAGCAACACAATCTCCTATTCGTTCTTTCATTCTACGAAAGGAAGTTGAAGTCACCAGATAGGCGAATAGTCCAGTCCTTGTGATTTCTACATATATCATCCAATTTTTCAATTATTAAGTCAAACTCTTTAGTATTAGGAGTCTATATATTACTATGTTCATCAATTTTTCAGATTCAAATTCTACCGCTATTAATTCACATTCTGCAGTTTACTATATTCTCATATTGTTTTTCCTTGGTTTTTTTTGTCTTTCCCATATATTGCGGTTCCCCCTTGATTCCTATTTTTTCTATCTGATCTATAAGTTTTGGAAAACCCTTGATTTGATCATCATTCCCAGTCTCTTGGGAAATACCAGGGTTTTCACTTATATTCATTCTATCTATTTTCTTTTCATTTTGGTTTAGTTCTTCTAAGTACTCTATTTTTCTTTTGAGTTACTCGTAACTAAACCCCTGGCGCATTCATCACTATGATGGTTTTTGCGTGTTTTTCTCCTTCATTTAATACTGGTAGTAATAGGATTTCCCCATGTCTCTTTTCCTGTTCTGGTATGTTTTTCTTTTTTTTCATTTCCAGAATTCTGACATTTAAAAAAAATCCAACTTTTGTCCATAATATTTTGTCTTCCTTCATCATAATTATTCATTTTGTGTCTGAATCCTGCAATTTTCTCCCGTTTCTTGCAATATCCTCTTGCTATAAATACAGTTATTATCTCTTGAGTATAATTTCGGAGCTGATGCTTTTGAAATTTTTTTTGCTGACACCTCTGCATTATCTCATTGGTGTTTGCTTTTTCTCTTCTTTTACCTGATATTCTTGATTTCTCTCTTTGTTTGTTTCTTTCTTATTTTGATTTTATTACTTGGTTTGGTTATTTATTTGATTATGATTCATGGCTACAGGGTGCATATATTTGCATTTTTTTGTCGAACTTACATCCTTTTCCTTTCTTTTAGGTTTTTAAAACATATTTTTGGATGCAGATCTCTGCAATCATCCCCATATCCATCTAAGTATGGCACATTTTACCATATATTTCATAGTTTTTGACATATCTTAGGATGTTTGTAGTAACGATCTTTCTCCAAATCTGCAATTCCCTCTTTTCAAAAGGTTGCAGATTTTTTTTGTCTTTCTTGTCTATTTTTTCCTCTTTTCCCGTCATTGTATAGATCTGGGTAGAGCCTCTTCGGGATTTGCTTTTCTGTTGTCATATCGTATTTATTTCTTCGTAGGTATGCTGCTTTATTGCCTCATATGTAGTATCAATGAGTATCTCCTGCATCCATACTTTATCTTGTTCTTTGTTTTCCTTATTTTTTTCTGTCATTTCATTTTTGTTTACTTCTCTTCCGTTTTCCTCTTCTTCTTTTTCTTCTTCTTCCCTCTTCCTCTTCTTCTTCATCCTCAATTATTTGTACATTCAAGTCTTGATTTAATAACATTGTCTATCCATGATAGACATGTTGAACAAAAAATTTTTGTATCTTTTCTCAAATCTTGTATTACCTCAGCACACTGAGGTAATACCACCACAAAAAACAAAAAGACAAGAGGTCAGCGATGCCATTGTCTAGCTGGGTGGACGAGACTGTTTTAATTTCTTTAAAACGGGTAAGAAAGAAATTTAGACCATATTTGTTAATTTGCTTTTTTCTCCCCCCGCAGGGATCTCCAGTCGTAGCTTTCGAAGTATTTAGATTCATCTGCAATTGGTAAATGGTCAGTTACGTTGGAAATGTTAAACTGATAAGAGGGAAACGTTATGAGTCTAAATTTCCACCTCTGCTGAAAATAGTGTCCCCTAATGTGGACGAAGCGAGGTTGATCCACAGCTGCCAACAGATTTTGGCACAGTAAGTTCCAGAAGTGAAGCTACAAATTTCAGAGGATTTCGTTTGAAATTCACTAACTGGCAACTACAACTCGTAGCTGAAAAACCTATTTTTTTCTACAGTGAAAGCTCTATCAAGCAAAATAAAGCTAACATATGATGCACAAATATAAAACCTATGATATTTATAACAATCATAAGAGAAAATTATGGTAATAGTAATTATTTTAAAGTATAGTAATTACTTCAAAATGTAGAAACGAAACAATTTGAAATTCTCGTTCAACACAGGATTACCAACATTGCCAATGTAAATTTCGAATCTCCGCAATATTAAACATAACCAACCATGAATGTACTTAGATTCAATAAAGAAGTTGGGTGTGGTTGGTAATTCTGATTTTAGCTTCTAGGACCGAGCATAAAGCACCATCTTCGAGAAAGGCTCTAACTGCTACTGTTACCTGTGACTAGGCCTAGTTCCGGGCATTGCAAGGCTTACAATGCAGGGCCGCTGTCTGTTATTTAGGCAAAGATAGAACCTTCAGGACCGACACCAGGACCTGTCCTTGCACCTGGGAAACAGACTCGCTATATAAAAAATAAGAAAGACAGTCGCAAGCAACCAGAACACCCGTAAAATCACCACCTGGTTAAGTAGAGAGATGACAGACCCCAACCACCCCTCTACTCTACCTCTACCTCTACCCACAATACTAACTCCACCTTTTTCACTTCAACCTTTTACCTCAAATCTTCGAATCATATTCCAACCGTGAAATTTAAGACTGAATTTGCGTAGATGGGCGTATGATAAGGGAGTGATATCACCCAAATTCATATTTTCACGGACAACCAGTAATCAGTTCGATCCAGTCAAGCATTATTGTATAACAGAAATTTACGAGTTTTCTGGGGATATATATATATATATATATATATATATATATATATATATGTATATATATATATATATATATATATATATATATATATATATATATATATATAAAGAAGCGCCCGAGCATGACCAATAGGCAAATGCTCGATTCTTAAAACAGACCTCTGGTTTATTCCTGACTGAAAAAAATTTTTGGTCCTGAGAGAGAGAGAGAGAGAGAGAGAGAGAGAGAGGCATAACAGGAGATACTCGAATTAAAATAATGCACGCCAAGCATATTCACACTCCGGATCGTATGGACAAGAATAGTCTAACTTATGCCCTGAAAAAAAAAATGTGGAAACCTACGAAAATACTTGTTTGGTGCGACCCTGAACGCAACTCCACATGCAAAAATTTGCACAATCGAGAAATTCGATGATATTATTAACTAACAAGGCGGAAAATATATTTCCTTGATTCTTGAAAAAGGCCTAACTATGAAACCAAAGCTAAACGCGCATATAACTTGGATTACGTTTTATTTATCTATTGATTTTTTTTTTACACCTACTTGTGTCTTATTTATATTTCATTTAATCAGATGCTAAACTTCTCTGTGCTTTATCAAAAGAAATCATAATAACTTTCGATATAACGCTATAAAAGTAGAAAGTTAATTTACAAATATTAGTCCCCATGCATATGCACTCGGTTCCTGCTGCCACTCGATGGTGAACACTTGATATCACACTTTGAGAGCCGCAGATGTTTTTTTTGGGAAAAAATTTTTTTGTTCTTTCTTTCTTTTAATAAATAATTCTTGAACTAACATTGATCATTCACTGGGAAATACTTTCTGCGCTTACAGTTAATCACTGACACGTATTATCAGATAAATAGGATGATAATAATTGAAGAATAAAATATACTAACTTGCAACCCCTCCAGTTTCTAAAGACGTACAGTGGTGCTCAAATCTCATGCGACATGATTCTTTTTGTATCGTCCAGATCCTCAGACTCAATGTGACGTTGCCAAGTAGTGCTAATTTTTTTTTTATTTGTAATGTCATACATGTCGAAAAGTTTGCAAAAAAAGAATTCACAGCTAACCTTATGAAAGCACACTTAACATGCTCCTCGACTGGTCAACATAACCACGTCTGCAGCATTATGACAGTAGACCTAAGAAGCTCAACAACAGGAATATGAATTAAAACAAGTTTGCTTTGAGTGTTTGAAGTTTTTGGCTGTGTTTAAGATGTCCTGTATGTTTGCAAAATATTTATTTATAGGTCCTAAACAATAATCTAAGCCTTCTGAAATGTAATCTGTTACTGATGAATTTATTTGTAGAAAATTACCTGTTCTTTGACGAATACAATAAGAATATAAATTACAACCAGTTTTCTCTGAATGTTGAAGTTTCAGGCTGTGTTTCAGCTGCCTGTATGTTGCAAGATGATTTATAGGCCTAAGAGAATAATCTCAGCATTCTGAGATGTAATTTGTTACTAATGTTTTTATTTGTAGAGATTACCTGGTCTTAGAAGAATAAAGATGATGATGATTTTGGTTATATGTAGAAGATGGCTATTAATTGAAATAAATGTATAATATCATGGAACATTGTCTTTCACTGTTTAAAATATATTTTCTTGAAAAGTCATTGGCTACCTCACTGATGTATATTATAAAACCTTCTCCTCACTTTTGATGTATAATTAATTCTTTCATAAGGTAACTTGAGGTGCAAGAATGTGTAGATATCCTCATTTGCTTTCTGGCCAAAGAAATGGTTAACAGAGAGATGTGAATGTTAGCGTAAAGTAAAGATCTAACACCTAGGCCTAGGAATAATATCTTGGCTTTGACAAAAGAATAATTGCATAGGGGAATATTTGCTATTATTCCGATCATTATTTAAATATTTAAGATATATAACAAATAATTATGTATGAAAATCCAAATATTCCTCTAAACACATATAAGTAAATGTTTTTCAAGATAATTCCATGGTAGCTACTCATTGTAGACCTATTTATGTTACACCAGGCGTTGTTGTTGCAGCAACACTAATGATACGTCACACATGCTCCCCTCACACGTTGATATCGGTGGGCGCATTCTACTTTTGTATATACATATTTAATTTTTTTCAGCGTTGAGGTGTAAAAGCAATGAAATAGGACTGTTACAAATTTTATGTTTGCTTTGGAACATTATTAATGTTGATAACAATTTTGTTTTCGTTTTTTTATTTAACATTTGAACCAAGGTTTGATGACGATTCGTTTGGTTAAATGCTTTAACGATGAGCGAATGAAATTTTTTGAAAATGTTTCGTATGCGTTTTTCAATGAAATTTGCTACACATGACATTTTTCTTCAGTTTTGAAATATTTTGACAATTTCATTCTTATGAAACATATTATGCCTTATTGTACGCAATAATCGTGTTTTTCGCAATCCTATGGAGTCATGTCGCATAAGATTTGAGCATCACTGTACGATCTATTCTGAGATTTGTCTCTTCACTTCTGGAACTTACAGTACCCCATATTATTACGAACGTGTAAATAATCGTTATAAGTATGATTTAAATAAATTATGCCTTTTTAACTCTTACTTCTATTTCTCCCAGCTTGGTAAAGGTCTCTCGAAGTAAAATATTCGCCACAACTTCCCTTCATTTCAAATATTCAAAGGTTGGTAGCTCTGGCTACTCAGCTGCCAGCGAGTGCAACTTGGCCTTGTCAACAGTACCTTCTTTTTTTAACATGGACGGTCAAATTAAGCAAGGTATTTCTACAGAAGCAGTCCGCACTGACTGCAAGGACCGTAACCGCGGATACGACATCCACTAGGGATTTGGGGCCGTCCAATGTATTTCGCCGTGTTTAGTACTGACCCCTGGGGGATTACTTACAGTCGTCCGAATAAAAATTACTTCCATTCTGGTAGATTCTGGTGGGGTACGGGGTATCTGCAGCGGCTAGACTATGGCAGTTGCAGTTTTTCAATGTAGTTTTACCTCCTAAACAAGAATTTAAAGTAATATTTATTCGGACGACTGTAATTAACCCCCAGGGGCCAGTACTAAACACGGCGAATTACATTGGACCGCCCCAATCCCTAGTGGATGTCGTATCCGCGGTTACGTTCCTTGCAGTCCGTGCGGACTGCTTCTGCAGAAATACCAAGACATATATAAGGCAGAAATGCTTTACACTGTGAAAGACAGGGGGCTGATTAATAATGGCGAAACTTGCTGACGGACGAACGACATCATGGCGGCAGAATTGTCTCTCAACTGTCCATTCAAGACGAAGTGATAATAATTGCTCCTCCGGCCGTGTCGCATTGCATATCAACTTATATGATATCAGAATCAAATAAAAAACGTCAGCATAGTGATTTTGACGCTAACTTTAAATCATTTAAATAATTAAGGCAAGAATAGTAAGGTAATAATAGTCGAGCACGCGGGCTTCCCGAGTGAGGAAATGAACCTGTGGTTTTTAACTGCACTTTCTCTTCAACAGCTTATACCAAGTAAGTCATTGCTCAAAGTAATACATAGACATGGAAACACAAACGCCTTTTTTTCGGGAAGGCCGGTAGAACGGGCATCCCAAAATCGAAGGGAAAATGAGGAGAAAGTGTAGGAGTTATACATACGACTAACCAGGCAGTCCAAAGTTGTGCTTGTTAGGGTATAATGGCGGACGCTCACTCCACTTCTCGTAGTATACCAGGCAACTAATATTTCTTGAATCCAGGCGCTCTTCATGTTATTATACAGATATGAAAATAAAAAGTTCCAGCAAAACGCTGTAGTATAGACCTATTATACACAGAAAGAAAACTGTATAGGGAGAACTCTGTGTTCTACGTCAGCCGAAAGTGTGGTGAGTGACCACCGACTGCGGTGTTGCCAGATACGAAGAAATCTGTCCTCTAGCGTGACTTTTTCCTTCTTCTTCTTTTAAGGGTTTATCGTGGTCAAGTATATTATTTTCGTATATCACGTGATTCATTCGCCTTTAATCTCGATCCTTTGCATATTTATTTACGTGTATATGTGTGTTTCGTACAATAGTATCAGCATCAAGAACCATCGAAGAGTGGTTGCCTTCGCGCCAATTCATGAAACACCAGAAGTCGGCCAAGCGGAGTCTTGATTGCTACCTAGAATTTAGAAAAAGATGTTACTTAAATCTATTTAGCATTGTTTTCCGGTTAAAATACGTCCACGGCAAATGATCTTTAGACAGTCAAGGAAAGCATATATTGTGTTAAGCGGAATGTATACAAAATTTAGGCGAGAGTGGAGGTCAGTGGTGTGGAAATGTGGCAACACTGTCAACTGTGACTTAACACTATATAGTAACGTTTTCGTGTATTGGTACGAGAGTGCAACGAATTTTACAATATTTTATCGGTGATTGAACTCCAATATCGTGATAACTGTGTTTCCCGTGATTCACTAATGTATTAGGCTATTGTACAGTGACAAAAATGATATGGTGGAAGTCCTAAATAAGTGAATTTCATCCTAGTTTAGCCTAGGTTATCGAGGTGTTTTTTGGTGAGTACCGGCTGGAGTATGAGGTATAGCATTTTGCATGATATAAGTAGTTTTTTATTCATGGATGATTGTGTGGAAGGGTGTTTGAAGCTCAAATAAATATGTAGGTGTTTGTTTTGACTCAGGAATGTTATAAGTTGTTTTATAAAATCGCATAAAATACTGGTAAAGAGTTGTATAGGTCTAGGTTAGTCCTGGCGAATTTCAGTCGAAAATTTGTGTTTTAGAGGAATGAGGAATAATAAGAACGAATTCCCTCTAGGTAAGTAGCTCCTGGTTATATCAGTGACAGGTTTATATCAAATGACTCAGTGCCATCAATAAAATATTATTCAGTCCCTTGAACTTTGTTTTATAACGGGTACGGTGTACGTACCACAAAACGGCAAACATTACGCCAATATGTATCAACCTTCGTCAAAGTCCTGGACTCAATGTTAGTAAGGTAGGCGGCCGTACGAAGATATCGTTCATTAATATAATTTGTCGACCCCACAACATAAAAATGAGTGTATATAATACTTTGATCTCCAAGGCGCTACCACTAAACATAGCGTCCCAAGGCGCTTCCGCCAAGTTTAGTACTATAAAATACCTCGGAGTAAGCTACCGGTTTAATACCGATGACGCCTCACTATATAATCATTTTGATGGTCTGTTATATTTTCTCTTCAGAGATAAATTTCCCTCATTCCCGGAAGCTTAAGACTAATTACTATTGCCTTTGAAATATGAAAAGTCTCAAGCAACTGCTTGATGTCGGGCGAAGAACCTGTAAGCCACATTTTTTTCTCTCTCTCTTTTTTTACCTAAATGGATTCAAATCCATTAGGCCTAGCATCGTAACTAAAGCATTTGATTTCATGAATGTTTACGAAAACATATATCTAGAAGCATTTGCTTTAGTATAAACTCACACGTAAGTACCAGAGTGAGAGGGAGAGATAGAGAGAGAGCATTTGCTTTACCGTAAGCGCACACAAGTACCAGAGAGATATGGAGAGATAGAAAGAGAGAAAGTTAAACTCCTTAGTCCTTACTACCCACAGCAATCTCATCACGGCCTTATAAGACTTCACCGTATTCATCCATCAAAGTCGTTAAATCCAGTGAAGGAGGCTGATATATTGAATAAGAAAACCCCGTAGGCCTAAGCTGCAGAGTTTCGAAATTGATATTAGCAGGCCTATAGGCCTCAGGGCATTTATGAATATTTGATTTAAAAAATAGGGGTTTCTGAATAATTTGAGTGAAAATTGAGGTTACGTTTTTACGTTTTATTGAGAGATTTTTTTTGCTTTGCCGATATTTCATTTTATAACTCGGAAACCCTCAGGAGATACGCGTTCATTTGGGAAGCATTAGGGTTAGAACAAGTCTCTCTCTCTCTCTCTCTCTCTCTCTCTCTCTCTCTCTCTCTCTCTCTCTCTCTCTCCTAGGATTAAATGTACACTTTAGACTAAGACATAAAGAACATATATACGGTTTTAGTCAATCTAAATGAAACCTTAGACAATATACATTTTGCGGGACAAAATTACATTAATATGATAATAATCGGTAGGCCACAGAAACAGGGAGAGAGAGAATTAACGTAAATTATAGTGAGAAGTTAACCAATTTCATTAGAAAGGTAAGGTGTCTTTTTACAGTGTGTGTGTGTGTGTGTGTGTGTGTGTGTGTGTGTGTACTTACATAATCATTCTTACACGAGGTTTGATGTATCAAACACCAACGGGAAGTAATTAAAAAAAAACGGTTGTAATCCAGATTGGTTTCAGCTTGATGGCTAAGTCATCTCCATTTTTTTAATTTTGTATTTCCCCGGTGGCGTTGGATTTTATATTTATATTACATACATATTTTTTTCCTTTAATCCAAAGACCTAGACGCATCGGTCTACTGAAACACCCCTTACCACTCCGGTTTCATCTTGATTACCAACTAAGTCATCAATTTTCCTCGTTTTGGTGATTGGTTGTATTGTATACGTATATATTATATATGTGTGTGTATGTGTAGCTACGTGTGTGTGTTTTTGTGTTTTGTACCCAAAGACCCTAGACGCACAGGTCTATTCAAACACTACCACGACCATTACGGTTTCATTATTGATTGCTAACTAAGCTATCAATTTTCCTCCTTTTGATGTTTGGTTGTATATTATTATATATATATATATGTGTGTGTGTGTGTGTGTGTGTGTCTGTGTACTACGTATGTGTGTGTGTGTTTGTGTTTTGTACCCAAAAACCTAGACGCAACACCGCCACGACCACTCCAGGTGAGTATTTCCCAACACCGCTCCAGATGGATGGCTCGGTTGACAGCCCCACCTCTCCCGGTCCTCCATGGTGTCGTATTTCCGTCATCATCATCATCATCTGCCGAACGTGTGAGAGAGAGAGAGAGAAAGAGTGAGAGAGGCTCTCTGGCTAATGACACACCCAGGCGCTTGTGTCTTCGACGAGATGTTCCTGGCGATAACAATTCTGTCATTAGCTTTTTTTTTCTACTTCCACCCCTTTTTTCTTTCTTTCTTTTTTATTTATTTACATATTTATTTATTTATTTATTTATTTATTTTGTCACCTGTTACTGGTGTTTTTTTCACTTTATTCGACTATTCTCTTCACTGTCTTGTCACTTGTTACTGGGAGTGTTTTTTTTTTCTAAGGGGCTTTGTCTATTGTTTTAATTGTTTGCCATTTTTGTTTTTGCGTTCTTAATTGTTTATTTATCTCCAGAGTATTTCAATTTTTATACTCTCTCTCTCTCATCTCTCTCTCTCTCTCTCTCTCTCTCTCTCTCTCTCTGAAACGAGAAGAAGAATGCTCTCTGATTGTAAACACGCTTTGTGTGAGCTCTCTATATAATGAGTTTTTGTGCAAGTTTCTAGGGATACTACACCTTTCACCGTGTTATATAAGTTACAGTAAGACTCAGTGACCATTTTAGTAACACAGTGTGTATATAGGATTTTTATACTACTCTGTAGTTTACGATATAAAAACTCATTCTCCGTGGCATACCCACTCGGTCGGCTGCGCCTCAGTTCGCGCAGCGCAGTGTGCATGTGATGTCTATTGCGACGTGAAAGGCTGCGGCTTCACTAATAAGGATTACTCCGGACCAGCCTCTGTGTTCTGAGGTTGAAAATGATCTGCACCTGACTGATGATGAGGATGTAGATATGACTCATTGGCCACCACTCACAATCTCTTCTTCTATAAGCCCTCCAGTACTGTTGCTAATACCCCCATGAAGCGCCCAGTGGATTATGGGTCAGATACTAGCAGTGCTCCACAGTCTCCTGCTGCTAAAACATCCAAATGTCAAAGAGATTTTCACTAGACAAAAGAGTGTTGTCACTCTGCCTCAACCCCCTACACGACTTGCTTCCTCTGCTACCTCAGCTTTTGCTCCCCGTGATGAATATGTTAGGTTGGTCTTCAAAGAAAAATTTGAGCACTGGACACTAAACTACGGTGTCTGACTGAAGTAAACAGAACCTTCAATCTTGATAAGAGCTGGCAGAGGTGAAAAATGTCTGCAATCACATCTAAATTTGTATATATTGCAAGGAGTCGTGAGGACATCTTGGCAGGGTGAAGGGTGGTGAATTTCTGTCCATAAGCCTGGATATTCAAGATTCAATAGACAGACCCCGTAAGTATTTAACATATCTCATTACTCGCTACCCTATTGAAGCAGACCCTAACCTTGCTAAGAACTGCCTGGTGTATACAGTACACGAAGATTTCTTCAAAATGGGAACCCTATTAATCGCATTGTCATCACATGGAGTCTACTAGAACCACCACCATCTGTTTATGAGTTTTCCTTCCTCCCTTGCCTCCCTCCTTGTGAATTACGCAAGATGAAGGATGATCAGCCCAACTGTTTCAACTGCTGGGGTACTGGCCATATCTCCCGATATTGCTCTGCCTCACCTAAGTGTGCCTGGTGTGCTGCGCCCATTCCCACACGCACCTGTCCATACCGTAAACCTGTTACTGATGCTTCCACCTCATTGTCAGAATCATCATCAACTCCAGAGACTGTGCATTGGAAATGCCCTCGTTGTGGGTAAGCAGGAGTTAATGTTTGGCATGGATGTTCCAGACGGTCGCACGCTGCCACGCAGTCACTTCCACTGACACCACCACCACAACCAGTGTCAACCTCCTCGTTATGCCCTCCTGAATCAGCTGAAATTTCAAAACTTCGTAAGGCTGTTGCTGCCTTGGAATCGCACTGTACAGCACTAACGACACGCTTTGATGCTATTGATGTACGCTTCGATAGCTTGATCGCTCAGCAGGCTACCACTGCAAGTAACCTCGACACACTAGTCAAGGCACAACAAGTTCTCATAACCTTGTTGCCTCACTTACTGAGAAGCTAGATACTGTTGCCTCTTGTCTTGAAAGGGTCAGTGGCCTCCTGCCAGCTCAGCTCCTACACTTGGTGCACTATCTAACAGTGCTGCTTCTCCAGTACATGCTTGACCTGTCTCTCCGCATCGTTAGGGTAAACTTCGCTAGACTCATCCAACTACGTGTCCTTTCATGGAATGCCCTTGGAATTAGACAATACTCCAGACTCACTGCACTCAGGACATATGTTTTATCGCATCACCCACAAGTAATATTTATTCAAGAAGCCTTCCCTGGCGGTGCTCAGCAGGTGATGAAGCTCCAACACTCTCTGGTTATGTTTCATATGTACATCATGTCAGAAATGGTCTTATTACTTACATCCACTCTTCTCTTCCTCATCAACTCCTTCGCTCATCAGCAGATATTAACATGACCTTCCAACTTTTTCAGGTTAAGATAGGTGATGGTCATATTCGTTTATGCAATGTTTACTCTGCCCCTGGCCTAATTAACCTCTCGGCACTTCCTACACCTACAAACCTTGCATGATCTACATGGGTGATTTCAATGCCAGACACCCAGATCTTGGTGATGTCTCTCCGATTCCCCAACGCAGTGGAGTTCCTCTGCTCAACTACATCCATCGTTACCATTTAACCCGTTGGGATATAGGTGGTGCCACACACATCCGGGGGGGGCACTCTTGATCTATCCTTACATCTGGCTCGTGGCATCACATGTCTCCTGTCATTCTGTTCCCTCGCTCTTTTCTGACCATGTTGCCTTATGCCTACAGTACACAATACAGACTCATCCAAGTGACCCTATCATCGTACCCGGATCACCATTCCACCCAAGTACTGCCCAACATACGTTTCATACATCTCCTCTGTCCTACCTACCTTTGATAAACACTCTCCAGAACACCTGTATAATTCTTTGGTAAAAGCTACCCATGACTTCTGTCAACTATATATTGTCAGACCTCACATTAAAAGTCATATTGTTGCCCATGCCTGGACCTTGGATCAACGCATTATGCAAGCAGAAGAGTTGCAGCTGATGCTGGCCTTGGCTTTCAGACACACCGACGACCTAATCATCTACTTTAGTATCAGCAGCGAGGGATGATTTAGTTGCTCTCCAGAAGTGTGTCTACACTGAGTCATGGTATAAATACACTGACCTAATTAACACCAGACTAGCGTTGGGACCATGTGGCATCTCATCAAAAGGAACTGTCAAGAAAAAAAACCACATGTGCACTTCATCACAGTCCACAAGCATATGCCCAGATCTCATCACTACTTGGTCAACCAGTCACGGTCCAGTAATCTCCCTGTACAAATCCAAGAAGCACTTTCTTCCCAGAGCAATTTACGCAACCTTCGTCTGATGGCTGCATTGTTGGAATCAGACAAGGAGGACAAAGAGCTGATCACCGAGGATGAGCTGCGACGTGCTGTTATGGGGAAAAAAATTCTGCTCCTGGGGATGATGGCCTTACTTATCAAGTGCTTCGTCTCCTCCAGAAGGTTCCTGGAAATCCTCTTCTACAATTGTATAATCTTTGCTACCAACATGGATATGTGTAAGTGTTTACATAATAAAAATATGGAATGTTAGTCCATATATATAAAAATCTAAAACTAAAGAGGTCAACCAGATTGCTTGCAGGAATGTGATCAGACTAGAGACGCTAAAGATGACGTATACAATAAGTATGTAGGCTAAGTTGACATGCCGTCACCTGTAGTCATTCAATTGTTTATAAACATTAGTCCAAGCTCCCTGCTTGAGACAACTACGCCTACGTGATCTGTAGCGTGTCTCATTTGATTGTGTTTCGTATGAAACTATGTCATTGTATGTATGTTCATATGTTCGAACTACTGTCTGTTCCTTCATAACTTGTAACAGAGATGGTAGACAGCAGAACAGAGTTAGCTATCGTCATTAGAAGACCTGTACCTCTTTACCTAAGCTTTATCATGTAGAGGAATAGGATTAGCCATCATCATTGGCAGAAGCGATCAAGCTATCGTCATAGAAGACTTGTACGATCATACCTGATCTTCATCATGTAAAACTTCAGAAGAATATACTATTTTTATACCTTGTGTTTTCTACAAGAACCTCACCGAACCATGAGTTTAACACATCGTCCGTAAAGATAATACCGACTTCGTAAGTGATCTACAAAACCCAGACACTCCATTGAAGATGGAAGTGCAATACCAACCGACTTAGCGTAAGTTTATCGCTAGTCTAACATTACCTCATAGGGCGCCTTATCATACAAGGCACAAGCCCTAATATATGTACCTGCTGGCTGGACCATTAGCACAATTATTCCTATCCCAAAGCCTGGAACTGATAAAAATATCGGCCTATCTACCTCACCTCATGTTTTAGTAAAGTGTTTGAGCGTATATTACTAACCAGGCTAATGTACCGGTTGCAAGAAAAACTTTCTCCCCTCCCATTTGTATGGCTTTCTTCCTCAGAGGAGTACTCATCACTGTTTAGCTGAACTCTACTCCCGATTGTCCTCCAACAGTGTAGTTGCCTTCTTTGACCTCAAAAGTGCTTTTGATATAGCCAACAGGGATATCATTCGTGATCAGCTTGTCGACTTTGGTATCAGAGGAAACCTTCTGAAGTGGATAAACGGTTATCTCAGTAACAGAAATCACGTGTTTTTTTTAAAGGTGCATGTAGCTCCATATGAAATTTTGAGCTTGGCACATCCTGGGGGGCAGTGTATTGAGCCCATTTCTTTTCTTTTTAATACTACTTATGCACCGTGTACTGTCTCTCCTCCCTGCTATCCCTGGAATCACTGTAACCTGCTATGCTGATGATGTCTGCATCCACTCCACTACCCCTCGAGACCTTCAGCGTGTCCTTCAAGACTTCTACAGGTCCTGTACCTCCAGTGGCCTCATACTCTCCCCAGAAAAAAGCAGAATCTTCTCTGCCCGGAATCTCCGAGACCTGCCAGAGTTCATTATGGGTGGGAATATTATACCTCACTGCACACAGTATACTATCTAGGTGCACCAGTCAGATCACCCTGCTATACCTGCACGACAACGAATCCACCCCATGGTGAAAAACCTTCTTGATCGACTGGAGCCTCGCTTTACTCATCAAGTGGCTTGCCACCAGGGGGGGGGGGGGGCCACAGGTATATCTATCCCCGTGGCTAAAACCCTCTATATCCTCTTCCTAAGGTCAGTTGTTGACTATTTATCTCCTGCTCTAATTCAATTACCCAGACAGGCGTTGCAACCTCTAGAACTGTCCCAAAATAGAGTAATGAGGTTTATCCTAGGATGCCCTCCTTCCACTCGGATAGTCAAACATGCAGAACCGAACTCATGTTACCTCCATTAATAGAGAGAATTTATGCCAATGTAACTTTGTTTTGTTCTGTTTAAATGTCTACATTCTCCACAATTTACTCCAAACTTCTCTGCTGTCCTCAGAGCATCACTTGACGAAGATGCACCAAGACCTCAACTCCGGCCAGGGGGCCATAACCTAGTTAGGGCAGTATGTGAAAAATCTTCGACACCTTGATATCGGTGTACCTGAGCAAGCAGTCATCCAAGATTTGCCACCATGGCAGGTTCCTATTCCTGCTGTCACTTTCACACCAACCTCTAAAGATGCCCATAACCAGTCTACAGAAGCAGCTGGTTTTGGAAACAATATCCAAAGTGTCAAGTTCAGTTCCTGCAGGACACCACATTCTACGTTGACGGCTCAGTACAGGCAGATGGAAGTTCAGCATGTGCTATGTTCTCCCCCACTTTAGAATCTCCTGAGGGTGGGTGGCATGGTCGTAGGTTGCCAAACTCATCAGTTCCACTTATTGCGAACTTCAAGGTATATGGGATGCAGTAACCCTACTTGTTAGAAGAAATGTGAATGGATTGGTGATCTGTGACTCCAAATCTGCACTCCAGGCACTGACATCTTCTAGGCCCAGCTGTGGCCGTGTTGTGCGAGACATATTGTGTCAACTCATTGCTGCTTACAATGCCTCGCTTGTCTTGTCTTTCATGTGGATGCCCTCCCATATTGGGCTTGCTGGAATGACATGGTGGAGACAGTCTTGCTAAAGCTGCCTGCACGCTGTACCTTGATGACAGAAATGATTGAGCCCTCACTTCGCTGCCTTAAACATAGAATATATTCAGCCGCTTTTGCCTGTACAGTACAGCGGTAGGGATGCAGAGAGGGGCGCTAGTGTTTCCATACAACATCATGATAACTTTCTGCGAGCCTTCACAAGTACAGCGACGTGGACAATCATGGTGCGTAGGCATAATGTTGTAAGTGCCAGGATAAGGTTGGGATATCGTCCTGTGTGGCAGGTTGGACAGACACTAGATATACCACACTATACCTCATGTTACTGGTGTTTTTTTCACTTTATTCGACTATTCTCTTCACTGTCTTGTCACTTGTTACTGGGAGTGTTTTTTTTTTTTCTAAGGGGCTTTGTCTATTGTTTTAATTGTTTGCCATTTTTGTTTTTACGTTCTTAATTGTTTATTTATCACCAGAGTATTTCAATTTTTATACTCTCTCTCTCTCTCTCTCTCTCTCTCTCTCTCTCTCTCTCTCTCTCTCTCTGAAACCTATGTGATTCCAATGATGTTTGAAGAGAAAAGCCAGAGTTACTGGATAAGAAATTTGTTGTAAGTTGAATGTAGAATAACAATGTAGAATAGAATACATAAAGGGATTGTTTAACCAACTCTCCTATATGGAAGTGAAGTGTGGATGTTGAATTTAAACGGAAAAAACGAATATGAAAGCTGTCGAGATATGGTGATGTATTTGTGGTATGAGACACATTGTAAAAATGAAAAGTGTGTTTTAACTGGATAACTGGAGTGAGAGAGGTACTGGAAAGGATGACATAACCTTCCAGTTCTCTGGAAATTCTGAAGGGGATGAGGTTGCTAGCCACACGATCTTGACTTAACCCAACCATACAAGAGAGAAGGGCAGGAGACAAATGAAAACATACAGATTTTACTTTTATTATTATATTAAAAAGGTTACATTGTTTACAATTGACTTAAAAACAATGACATTTTTTTATAGAGCTCACCTAGGCAGGTGAGAGATATAGTTATTATGGGCTATACAGCATTCATATATATAAACATTATGGTACATTTGACATAGAACTGAAGAAGTCCCTGTTACGTATAAAATAAATACCCTTTATTATTATTCTAAATACACAGACTTGGATCTTTATTATTGAAAAATATATAATAGATAAAACTGAGAGAGAAAAAAGAACTCTCCCGGACATACAAACAAAATACCGCGTAATTAAACATAACTAAAATAATAATATACCAACTTTCAATATTTCTGAATATTCGTTTCTCATATTTCCATTTATACAGTTTTCATTTTCATTTTATCTTTAATTCCCGTTAACACTCTTTCGTTCATTTAATGTTTTCCTTTGATCAGTTGAATAAAAATATTATTCATAAAGATTCTTTGATCGGAGCTTTCATTGAGTCATCTTTATATATATAAATATATATATATATATATATATATTATATATATATATATATATTATACACTTATATATATATATATACTTATATATATATATATATATATATATATATATATATATATATATATATATGATTAAACGATTGGAACCACCCATAACACTGATGAAAGAAGAGATGCCAAAATTATCAGAAAAATATCTATATATATAAAATATATATATAATATATTTTGATATATATATGATTAGACGATTTGGAACACCCATAACCTGATGGAAAATAGAGATGCCAAAATTATAGAAATAAAAGTATATATATAAAATTAAGTATATAATATATCTATATATATATATATATATATACATAATATATATATATTATACATATATTATATATAATATATATATATAATATATTTATATATTTCTATATTTTTGCCCACTGTATTTTCCATTTATGGGTGTTCCAATCGTCTATCTTCCATGTTTTATTAGTTTCCAATAATATTTCCTTCATAAAAAATCATTATCGTTTTTGAAATAGTGTTGTACATAATATTATTTTTAGATTATTGAGTCATTTTAATGCTGAACTGGCACTGAAAACTTTGTCCAATTTTTCCAATATACAAAATTCAAGAAATAACTTGAGCGAGAATGTTCTGGAAAAGTGCAAGTATTTTCCCTTGGTTTTTTTTATCTATTTATTTTTAAGAAATACGACGTCAAATTTTGCTTCATATTCTTTTTAAAAAACAATTATTTCCCGCACGCTTTGAAAATTCCAAGTTCTTCGATATATTTTCAATTGAAGGGAAAATGTCGAGTTAGATTTTTCTGGCGGAGTGTAGTTATTTCTCACATTTTGTTGAAAAAGAAAAAAAATATGGCTTGAATATCTTTTGCTCGATCATATTCCAGCTACCGTCATTCTAATTGTATATACCAAGTTCCTCTTTGGACGAGTGGTTTGCGTGCTCACCTACCGATTCGGTAGCCAAGAGTTCGATTCCCCGCTATGTAGATTGGTTCCTAATCCTTCGGGCCAGCCCTAGGAGAGCTGTTAATCAGCTCAGTGGTCTGGTTAAACTAACGTATATAATTAAACGTGTACCAGAGAACGCGGATGATTTCTTACCGTCTCGATCAGGACACTGGCTTTTTCGGGGGTTAAATATTGACTCCAAAAGGCGATATTCTTAAGCATAATTGTACCACATCTTGAAAAAAAAAACTCACTTTGCAAGGAATGGAGTCAAGAACAGTTGGCCGTCTCTCAAAATTCCAAATCAGCATTCCAAAAAGTATTTTTTTTTTTTTTTTTTTGCACTTTTGTTGTTATAGTAGATTTTGCTGGCCCTATGACAGCACGGGCTCTTTCTCTCGCTCCTATACGTAACTTACTGGACAGATATGACACCGTACGCAGATTACCTAGGTTTATTTTGCTTTTTTAAATCGATTGGTGATAATTTACAATATCACTAGATTGACGGGGTTGTTTCATCGTATAGTCTTCTCGATTTTTTTTATATAGATGTGCGAAGTAACGGGTAAATCATTTTAGAAAAACCATTTATAGGTATCCAGTGGCCTTCAGAAGCCTGTCTGTCTCTATTTGTATGTTGTGACTAAAGGTAAATCTGTTCATTTTCACGCGAATGCACGTTTTGCAGCATCAATTTTGTGTTCCGTATAGTACTAGGTAATAAACACAACAACTTGAGCTTTTTAATAATACATTCAACTTTCTTTCCTCGCAGATCCTTCCTTAAATTTAAATGTCTACGAGGGGAACCTTGGTTTCAGCTCTTATATCGTTACACACACATACACACACACGCACACGCACTTAAACCTAGCTTATTTTGACACTGATTCATCTTTTGAGCTGACGTCATCACGGGGGAGAAGAGCCGAGAGTCCATTTTCTATTCTTGATTGAGATTCAGCATCGTGATTTTTTTTTTTTTATCTCCTCTTCAGCGGCTCCTGAATTCTTGTCAGATAACGTCACGTCATGAACACAGACCGTTGGTCACTTCACACTGGACATAGTAGTAAGTTTATGATACAAACACACAACCACGGGGTTGAGGGAGGCGGGAGGGGAGTTTGAGGGGTGGGAGAGGACGTCCTCGAGGGTCCTCGAGCTAAAGCACAGGCTCCTCCTTCATCTCGTCCTCCTCCACCGTTGGAGAGATTCCTCAAGCAGGTATCAAAAGAACAGGTTTCCTCCCCTCTGTTGGCGCTGGAGATTTCATTGGGAAAAAATAAAAACAAGATGGCGCACTGGATGAAATTGAGATCAAGATGGCAGACAAGATGAAAAAGTCAAGTAGACTGCATGAAATTGAGATCAAGATGGCAGACGAAAAGAAAAAAATCAAGTGTACTGGATGAAATTGAGATCAAGATGGCAGACGAAATGAAAAAGAGTGCACTGGATAAAATTGAAATCAAGATGGCAGACAAAATGAAAAAGTCAAGTGCACTGGATAAAATTGAGATCAAGATGGCAGACGAAATGAAAAAGTCAAGTGCACTGGATAAAATTGAAATCAAGATGGCAGACGAAATGAAAAAGTCAAGTGCACTGGATAAAATTGAGATCAAGATGGCAGACGAAATGAAAAAGAGTGCACTGGATAAAATTGAAATCAAGATGGCAGACGAAATGAAAAAGTCAAGTGCACTGGATAAAATTGAAATCAAGATGGCGGACAAGATGAAAAAGTCAAGTAGACTGGATGAAATTGAGATCAAGATGGCAGATGAAAAAAAAATCATGTGCACTGGATGAAATTGAAATCAAGATGGCCGACGAGATGAAAAAAATCAAGTGGACTGGATGAAATTGAAATCAAAATGATGGATGAGATAAAAAATTAAGATGGCATACAAGGTGATAAATGAAATTCTAGATGACATTAGAGATGAAAAAAAAAAATCAAGATGGAGCATGAGGTGGAGATGAAAAAATCAAGCATACATGAGACCAAAACAATATCAATATGGCGTGCAAGATGAATGATATCTCAAGATGGCGCCAGAGACGAAGAAAAAATCAAGATGGCAGATGAGAACCAAAATATTTCAAGATGGCGTGCAAGGTGGATGAAATCTCAAGATGGCGCCCGAGACGAAAAAAAAAAAAAATCAAGATGGCACGCTGTGCTTGTGGTGGGGGAAGGAGGAGATGGCTTAAGGCAGACAAATGAGAACCAATACTAGGAGTCCCAGTGGTAGTATTGTTTCGCAGTAAATATGCAGGTGTTCCCCCCCGTTGGTGGAATGCTGCATGGCTGCTGAGCTCTCCCCTGGGAAATAGAAGAAAAAAAAATAAGTTAGGAGAAGCGGCTGAGAAAGAAATCATTCATTTTAGAATGTCAGTACTTTCACTTAAACAAGTTTAATCTCCACTGGATTATATCTGAAAGAATGATTCTGAAATGTCAAGATTTTAAAAAAAATTTTGGAAAATAATTCTTTCTGGAATTTTTTTCCCTTCTGAATAAAATTTGCCATTTGCTTATTTATTTAATGTTAATATATTTAATAACTTAGCATTCTGCTCTACGTGTTTGTATGCGTAGAAATATATTCAGTCTTTACGAAGTTGCATACTGTATATCATCCATTGTTAATATATGTATGAACACAAATACATGCAATTTATATGTGAATATTCATATTATTATATACATACATACATACATACATATATATATATATATATATATATATATTATATATACATATAAATATATATATATATATATATATATATATATATATATATTTATATATAGATATATATAATATATATATATATATATATATATATATATGTATAATATATATATGTATGTATATATTTATGCAAATAATTATATACATATATATATAAAATAAAATATTTATATGTGTATATATATACAGTGTGTCTATCAATCACTATTAAACACCCCCCCACCCCACCCCCCCACCCACATTCTGCTCTCTCTAACATTCCAGAACTTGTATCCGGCGCTTCCTTACCGTCGAGCACTTGTATCCGGACGGTGGCCGGTTCCGCTTCCGGCGCGCTACAGGAGTAGTTTCCGGAGTCCTTCACGGCGACCTCCTTCACTTTGAGTATGGAGACGGGCCCGCCCTCGCCCACGGAGTTCTCCAGGCTGGGGTGGGTAGAAGGTCAGGTCAGATGGTGTTGTTTTTATTGTTATTGTTGTTTTTTAAGACAAGTATGATATAGATTGTATTGGGGTTGGGATAAAGGATTTATTATTATTATTTTTATTTATTATTATTATTATTATTATTATTATTATTATTATTATTATTATTATTATTATTATTATTATTATTATTATTATTATTATTTTATAGTTGTTCAAGGCAACTGTGAATAAATATCACTGGCACGTATTGGGGTTGGGATAAAGGATTTATTATTATTATTATTATTATTATTATTATTATTATTATTATTATTATTATTATTATTATTATTATTATTATTATTATTATTGGATTATTATTATTATTATTATCTGAGGATTCCAATAGAAGATTGTTAGACATATTTATGACTAAATACACATTACAATATATGTATAAACATATATATAAATAGATATACATATATGTGTGTGCGTGCGTATTTATGTTTGTGTGTACCCGTGTATCCCGTCTGCATTTGACACCTTAAAAGATCCCACTTCTGTCCCAGTATCCCAAAAACATCCCACAGTGACAAAACTAAATAAATAAATATCTCTACATTAGCCAACATTATTTAAAAAAACAAAAAAAAAACAAATGCTGTGTGAAAACGGCCACTTTCTGGGGCATTACCTGACCCCTGCCTCCGGGGCATGGACGATTCTCGTGTCACCGCCGCCGAACCACACGATGCTGTCCTTGGGCACGTGCTGACCCGAGCACCTCAGGTCGATGCCCGACCCGACCTCGTAGAATTTCTCCTGGATGGCCTGCCCTCGCCCGTCGTGGATGTCTAGACGGGGAACTGGAAAGGAGAAATGGTCATTTTTTGGGCATTTTTATATA
>NC_061105.1:8113737-8121237 GCF_015104395.2 Macrobrachium nipponense | reverse complement strand
TTGAGGTAGTGCAGGAAATAGGGCAAGGTCTCCGGGTCAGGGGTCGTGGGCGGAGGCTCCGTTGTGGTCTCGGGTATGTCGATGCTTGGGGCGAAGCCCCCTACGTGTGGCACTGCGGGTAGAATGAGGGAGCAGATTTTTAATTTAATTTGATTTAAAAAAAAAAAAATTTTGGTCTGTTTTGAGTTGATGATTTTATTGGTAGTGAATGTGATGTGTTATGGATTTTGTCTATGTATATATGTATATATATTATATATGTGTGTATATAGTATATATTGTGTGTATAAAACACGTACAAATATAAATGTAATACCTACATATATGTATATATATGTGTATGGATATATATATATACATAATACAAATATAAATGTAAATATAAATATATATACTCATAGATTCATATTTAAATATGTATGGTTGTATACATGTGTATATAATGCATATACAAATATAAAAAAATGTAAATATAAATACATATACTTATAAATTTATATATATTTATGTATGGTTGTATACATACTATGTATATATAAATACCTACACAATATGCTATACATACTTACATATATATATATATATATATATATATATATATATATATATATATATATATATGTGTGTACACACACAAATCTATACGCACTTATGAGTCGACAAGTACATTTTTGAAAATACAGCACGTGTCAGTATGACGTCTAAAAAAACATGATAATGCAACACAAACGCCACCAATACCCCCCCCTATTCCCTCCCCCCCCATCCCCACCCTACCCCGACTCCCTGGCCCGCGCTGCCTTATCGTCCGAGACCAATATTATTCGGAGCCTATTAATATAAACCATTAGGAGAGGAAACGTCTCGTCCAGCCTCGGGGCGCTCTGTCTACGTATGCATTAGTCCTCAAAGGCGGTTGATGATATTAATCAATTACTGTATTGGTTCAAAGGCCTCGCGCGGAGTGGGATACTGTGAGGGTTTAGCAAAGCAGATCGGATGGGATGGGAGGGGGGTGTTAGGGGAGGGAGGAAGAGAGAGATGGAAATGGGAGACTTTATGACTATGTCTGTTTATATAGAAGTGAAGGAAAGTACACTATGAATATGGGTGTATACATTTATTGTGTATTTGGTAATTATGTATATGTATACGTGTGTGTATATTTGTGAGTATGTATGATTAGAGATAGATTGGTATATCTTACAGCATTCCTACCCCTGCTTTGTTTGGAATATGATCGTCTTTTGTTTTTTATCAGCATTTTACATTTTACATTGACCTAGCCTCTGTATTTCGTACGTTCCTTAGTTACGCTAAATAACGAAAATAACGAAATAACGAAAGAAGGAGCATAATTCGAAACATGTACAGTCGAAATGTTAGAAATATTAGCCACATCCGGTAATCAAGGGCCCAGGGCCCCTACCCCTATTAGTTTTCCTAGATGTCTTTCAAGTTTTCGTTTACAGTACCTCCGTTCATATTCTCTTTCTCCCATCTGACTTTCCTTAACCCTCTCCTGTTACACCTTTCAAACCTTTTACTGTCGTTGCGGAGTCACTTTTAATCTAATATCTCCCTCCCTCCACCTCCTACTCTCTCTCCCTTCCCCCTCCCCTCCAGGAAAGAGAGAGAGAGGTATATTACTCCTCCACCACATTTTTGGCCGATGCTTTGAACCTTAATTACGACCCAGTCAAAAGTGAGTAACCTCGCGGGCGGGGGTGGGGGGTGGAATTCCTTCTCAAAGTTAAGCTCTCTCTCTCTCTCTCTCTCTCTCTCTCTCTCTCTCTCTCTCTCTCTGTGGCATTAATTCTTTGGGTTTTTTTACCGTTGCTCTTAGGGGTAGATTTATATATTTGCGTGTATTTATCTATGTATATATATATATATGTAAATATACATACTTATATATTCACATACTTATAAAAGCAAATAAACACATGGTACACTCACCTATCCACGTGAAGACTATACACGTGAGCGTTGGCCAGGTTAAAAATCCCATATCTGGAAAGGAGAGATAGATAGTGAATGATTCGTATTTAACCAAAGGCGATTAAATATAAACACTTATCCCTGACGAGTGTGTAGTAGGACATGTGTTCTCTGAATGTATAAGCTCACACACATGTTTCCCCTTTTAGTGCAGTTGTACCTGTGGGGAGGATAAATGTGTTTTTTAGTCATTATTTTACTCTTGTGAAAATCAACAACACAAAAAAAGCTTCATATATAGAGTGAAATGGATATTTTATCTTCTCTCTCTCTCTCTCTCTCTCTCTCTCTCTCTCTCTCTCTCTCTCTCTCTCTCTCTCTCCTCCTCTCTCTCGTCTCTCTCTCTCTCTCTCTCTCTCTCTCTATGTCTCTCTCTCTCTCTCTCTCTTCTTTAGAATCCATTCCCCTTAAAATCTAATCCCTTCAAAATCTACTCCCTTTCAAATCTAATCAATTTACAATATAATCGCTTTCAAGTCTAATCCCTTTCGAATCCAATCCCTTACAGATCTAATCCATTTACAATCCAATATAATCCTTTTCAAATCTAATCCTTTTAAAATATACCCCATTCAAATGTAATCCATTTACAATATAATCGCTTTCAAATCTAATCCCTTTCGAATCCAATCCCTTACAGATCTGATCCATTTACAATCCAATCTAATCCTTTTCAAATCTAATCCTTTTAAAATATACCCCATTCAAATGTAATCCATTTACAATCTAATCCCTTTAAAATCTAATCCATTCAATATCAAATCCCTTTCAAATCTAATCCCTTTATAATCTAATCCCTTTCAAATCTAATCTTTTTCAAATATAATCCTTTTCAAATCTGATCCATTTACAATCTAATCCCTTTCAAATCTAATCCATTCAATATCTAATCGCTTTCCAATATAATCCCTTTCAAATCTAATACCTTTAGAGTCCAATCCCTTTCCAATCTAATCCCTCTAGAATCCAATCCCATTCAAATCTAATCCCTTTAAAATATGGCGCAGACGATTCGTCAGAGAAACGAAATCTGCATTAGTCTGGATTTGAATAAATATTAACTGTTGATGCCGTGTCATTTAAGCATGCAATTGATTATTAATTTTGGGGCGCATTTTAGCCCTACTGTCCGTTATGAGATTTTCGGTAAATTCCTGGATTATTGAGCTGGGGGGGGGGGGGGGGGGTGTGTTGTGCTTAACAGACCTAGGAGGGTTGTAGGAAGGGGGGGGGGGGGGTGGGTACTTAGGGCGCATGCGTTTAAAAGCGATATATTATAGCAAATTGTAACTGCACATTGTGGTGTCTCTTTGCAGTCCTGTGCAATAGAAGTGGCAATGGGTCACAACGAGGAATGAGAGCAAGTGAATTTTATTTTTTCTTGTGAATGTGTATTTATTTATTTTATTTTATTTTATTTTTTTTTGCGAATGAAGCAAAATTTTTAATCAGTAATGACAATAGTTGAGCGTTTTTTAAACAAAATAATGATAGCAGCAACATGAATATACAAAGGATATATAGGAATCTCTCTCTCTCTCTCTCTCCATGCAAGTATTTATTTATGCATGCACGTCTTGTGTGTAGTTATATATATATATATATATATATATATATATATATATATATATATATATATATATATATATATACACCCACGACACACCTACAACCACACACACACACACACATATATATATATATATATATATATATATATATATATATATATATATTATATAATATAATCTGAAATTCTATCCAGTGCAACTCCCTCCAGATAAATACCGTTTTTTTCCAGCTGCGTTTTGCAATGACCTACGACCTTTAACTCATCCACCGGATGCTGCATTGAAAGACGCGACCCCTTTTTGCCAGTTGCAGTAATTACTTGGGTCACTCTCAGTTGCTCTGTCACAGATATATAAAAAAAAGTGTTTGTTCCATTTGAATGATACGAGTTCCGTAAGTTAAGTGAGTATTCTCAATGAATGCTTCTTGTAGGGATTAATTTGTTGTTCATTAAGAAGACACTATATATATATATATATATATATATATATATATATATATATATATATACATACGTATATGTGTATGTATAATATATATACATGTATTTATGTAAAGTCGAACATTCAACAACCACGACTTTGATTCAGAAGTTCTTGTGATCAGATCCTCAACTTTCGCCAGTAATAGTTTATTGAAATCGCTACTGAATTTTTAATTAACGGAATATGTAATGAAGGTCCCTCGTTCATTCCTCACTCACCCCCCCCCCCCCACGGCCCTTCCCCCGCCCCCCATGAACAATAAACGAGCAGGAATTCCTGTGTCTTGCTACGTAATTGGGTTATACCTAATTACGTTCTCTGTCGTTTGACGGGAATTGGTTTGATATGTAATTGGCTGAGTGAACTTTTAACTGACCTAAGCAAATGGGAATTATGTCGATCGTTCTGTGTATTTTTTGGGTGGGTAGGGGTACGGGTTGAGTTGTGGCATATGGGCCAATTTCGTCGCTGCCAGTTACAAGAATTTTCTGTGTTACTTTGGCTTCTTACGTACGCGTCACCTTCTGGTACTAAACACGGCCGGAGCCCAATGGAACGCAGTGTTGAGTACAATAGAAGTGGAACATACATCATGCCTGTGTGAACTCTCGAGAGAGACTGAGACCTTCCAGCCCTGTGATTGGCTTTATCAACAGCCAATCAGGAGCGTCGTAAGGGACGGGCCTAGACATCGTATGCACGCTTGATGTGAATCTACTATAGCCCCTCTCGGGAATCAAAGATATCGGTTATTTAATATAATTTGTTTCCCTCCCAGTATAGAAATGGGTGCATATAATAGTTTGAGTTTGCGTCTCAATATTTGTTTAAGTAATTCCTGCTTAGTCTGGCTCTTTAGCCGTAATTAATTACGTGGTTATTTAAGTAAATATACTGTTTCGGTATTATTTCCGCGTAGGTTACGACTTTAACGGTAATTAGTAAGCCGTATTTGTATTTCGTCAGTTACGTAATTCGCCGTATGTATTCGTGTCTGTATATGTGTGTAATATATATATATATATATATCCTATATATATATATATATAATATATATATATACATGTGTATGAATACATGTAGTATATGTATAAAAGGACAAGAGTCGGAAGGCATATATATATATATATATATATATATATATATATATATATATATATATATATATATATATATGAGAGAGAGAGAAGTAAATGCTTCCAGAGTATTATATATACAATACATACATACAAACACATATATATATATATATATATATATATATATATATATATATATGTGTGTGTGTGTGTGTGTGTGTGTGTGTGTGTATGTGTGTGTAATGTATGTATATACGTATGAATTCATACTTTCAAATCAACGACTGTCACTCAGAAAAGATCCTTCTTGTGTCCTCTTGAACAAAACAAGCGCAGGGATTTCCGCCCCCTTTCCAAATCTGTAATCTCTGGAATACAGTGGGATTTTGTGCCAAATCCCAGATATTGGAGTGAAATATAAAACTGAGAGATTTTTTATAGCTGGCAATCATATTGTGCAGTTACTGTTGTCTCTATTTATTATTCCCAGCCAGCTGTGACAGAATTTTATATTTATTTGATATTAATATTATTATTATTATTTTGGTAATTACTTCGTCTGTTTTTGTGTGATATTTTGAAAGATATAGTATTATTATTATTATTATTATTATTATTATTATTATTATTATTATTATTATTATTATTATTATTATTATTATTATTGAACCATCCTTCCACAGGAGGTTATTATTATTATTATCATTATTATTATTATTATTATTATTATTATTATTATTATTATTATTATTGATTAATCCCGCTTACATTAGGAATATTATATTATTATTATTATTATTATTATTATTATTATTATTATTATTATTATTATTATTATTATTATTATTATTATAGTGTCCTCAGTGCACTTCACGTGGTTCACTGTAGGCATTACTATAAAAGTGTTTTTGCAGCATCTTTTCGGCCCCTAGCTGCAACTGCTATCATTCCATTTACTGTACCTCCTTGCATTTCTTCTCTCTTCCACCAGGCTTTCCAACCTCTCTAACTATCGTAAAACCTTCAAACCTTTTACCACTGTCAGTTTCCCTTTCAGCGCTGAAAGGCCTCATAGGTCCCAGCGCTTGGCCAGTGGCCTAAATCCTATGATCTGTTTTAAGTTACTTCTTAGATCAGCTGCGGAATTTTCTCCCAGTTTCACCTGTAGAGCCTTCCTTGTTCCTCATCTCCTTTGTTTTCTGGAAACCTCCATCTTGCTGTCCAATCACTCCAACTCCTTCTGTTCACTGTCTTCTTCTTCTTCTTCTTCTTCTCCTTCTCCTCCTCCTCCTCCTCCTCCTCCTCCTCCTCCTCCTTTTCCTCCTCTTCTTCTTCTTCTCTTCTTCTTCTTCTTCTTGCGCGAAAGGCGGGTTTTGCGTAAGTCATGTATTGTGTACCATCCACGTAGTGAACGGGTTCTGAACCTCTTCTATCTCACTTTTAATCTTTTTCTCTTTAGTCTTCTTCTTCTTCTTCTTTTTCACCTTCTTCGCCTTCTTCTCCTCCTCCTTCTTCTTCTCCTGGAAAGTCATGATTTCCAGCATCCAAACCTCTTCTATCTCACTTTTAATCTTTTTCTCTTTAGTTTTCTTCTACTTCTTCACCTTCTTCTTCTCCTTCTTCGCCTTCTTCTTCTCCTTCTTCTTATCCTCCTCCTCCTCCTCCTTCTTCTTCTTCTTCTTCTTATCCCCCTCCTCCTCCTTCTTCTTCTTCTGGAAAGTCAGGATTTCCAGCATCCAACGAGTAGCGCGGACAGGTTTAGCGAAAGACTTTCTCCCTCACAGAACCCAGCCAGGACTGTCCACTGCTCTGATGCTTGCATATATATACCTATGAATAAATTGTCTGCTAGACCAGCCTTAAGCATTCACATTGGATTTTGCCTCGGGTCCCTTAATAGAAAAACGAACTGGAGGACGAGAGAGAGAGAGAGAGAGAGAGAGAGAGAGAGAGAGAAAGTAAGGCACAAGAGATGGAAAATAAAACCCAGGGTGGTCTTTTTAGGAAGGGGTCGTAAAAATGCAAATCTTGGAGGGTTTCTCTGCGGCGATGTGCATACGCGCGCCTCTTGTGGTCAAAAGAGTGGTTATTTTTTTTTTTAAGCGATTTTACTCTCTGATAACAGTTAAGTCGTATTTGATGCACGTTATAAGATTGAGGATAAAAGGCAGGGTGAAAGCATATTATGTGCATGTATATACATATGCTGTGTGTACTATATATATATATATATATATATATATTATATATATATATATATATATATATATATATATATATATGTGTGTGTGTGTGTGTGTGTGTGTGTGTGTGTGTGAGTATTTTTTTCTTAAAAATCTAGAATTAGGTTGTAGTCAAAGAAT
>NC_061105.1:8108737-8111237 GCF_015104395.2 Macrobrachium nipponense | reverse complement strand
TATATACATAAAAGTATATTGGCAATTTCCTAACAGTCCTCTCCATCTGCATGTCACAGAAAAGGCGTTGCCAAACTGTCATTCACGATGCACAATGCTTGCGCCCCTCGTTAAGTCCCTCGCAAAAGAAGAAAAAAAAGAATTAATTAAAACGGCGGCTGTATTCAGCCATTCGAAACGCTGTACCAGGAGGTTGGTGGGGGGGGGGGGGGGGGCGGGTTGGTTCCGCCTCCTCCTTCATAACGACGTTGTGAAATACAACAACAGCTGAATGATGCAACGCCTGAAGGGCATGACGGACACCTGCCGCCATTGGCCGTTGAAGACATCCGCCGGGAATGGCGAAAGTCGCTGGAGCGGGGGAAAACGGGGGGGGGGGGGGGGGGCAGGGGGGGGGGGGGGGTGGGGGGCCCAGGGGAGGGGGGGGGGCGGGAAGCAAAATTGTTTGACTTGGCCTTGGTACCCAACTTTTATAGCTCATGTTTTATGAATTTTAAGTCCAACTCCGTTTCTACCCTTCTCCTTACTTCGAACTGGGTCCTTTTCCATAATGAAATAACATTCTTAATTGACTTTTTTTAACAATAACTGTTTCCCTACTAAGCTGGTTTATAGGAAATTAGATCAGCTACTGGACAAACATTTCATTGCTAAACCAAAAGTTTTAACTGTCCCAAAAATGAAATTTTATGCATGCTTTCCATTTTACCCATGACCTCAAATTTCACAAAAAGTTCACAGAAATAATTCAGGAACATTTTCATGCCATAGACGTAAAATTAATTCCTAAGAACCCTTTCCCCATCGGTTCCCTCTTTACCTCGAAGGAGCGATTATCGCCTTATATGTCCTCTGGTGTTATTTATAAATATACTTGCCCTGAATGTCAAACAGGGACCTATGTGGGACCCACCAGCAGACTCCTTACGGTGACGTAAGCTTCCGTATACTGGCGGCAGAATTGCAACCCGCAAGACCTCTTTATCCCGGAATCTCTCTTTATTAAACAACTTGTTCCGTCGTTTAACACCCATACGTCCTCCTCCCCTCTGTATTTGTCTTGACTTGTGTTGTTTATTTATGTTTTTATGTTTACGTTTAGTTTAACGCTGTCACTCCTCTAGGTCGGTCCTTGACCTCTTGTTCTGTAACTCTGTTCGCTGCTGCTTGTTTATTTTATGTTCATTTATCTTTCATTTTAATGTATGTCCTTTTAAAAATTTTATTCCTTTAATTTTAATGTGCATATTTCGTACACTTTGTAAGAATAATATTTTAGCTTTTGCATTTCTGAATTTTTTATTTTTAGTTTTGTTTTTACAATTTTACTAGGAATTTTATTTTTCATTTTAACAGCCCTGATGATGTAATTAATTGGATAATTACGAAACGTTGCAATAAAGACAGCCTGTACATCTATGTGTGTCCTCTTCCCTTTATCGATAATTATCAATATGGATTGACTCCTGGCTCCTTACACTAACCTATATGTCTATATTTAACATGATATATATATATTATCTATATATATATATATTATATATATATATTATTATATTATATATATATATTATTATTATTATCTATATATATGTGGTGTATATTTATATATGTATTTATATATTACATAAATAACACGTGTATGCAATATTATATATATATATATATATATATATAAATATATATATATATATATATATATACATATATATATATATAATATATATAATATATATATAATATATACATATAATATATATTATATATATATATATATATATATATATATATATATTTATATATATGCGTGTCTCTGTATGTAGACAAACAGACAGACTGACACCGACATATACAAACGGAAATTCCCCCCCAAAAATTAATATATAATAACAATAAATAAATAAAAATCCTTGAGCCATAAAACAAAAAGAATAAAACAACGCTATTGTTCGCGTTCTCGAGTGAGTGAGGCATTCCGATAATATAAAGAATTGCGTTAAGCGAATCAGTCCGTTGAAAGGAACTTCGCCACTCGCGTTTTTAGGAAACCTAATTCGTCTTACATCTGGCCAGAATTACATCCTTCCGCCCCCTACCCCCGCCCCCTAACCTAAACACCTACCACCTTCCCTTCATCCTCACACACACGAGAAACACGAATGTAACACGAAGTGCAGGTCACCGGATTTTCCATATAATTTCATTTCGTAGTGGTCCTAAGGGGGTCTCTTGAATTGGGAGCAGGTGGTTGAGAGAATTTGGTGGTGGTGGGTGGGGGGGGGGGGGGGGGGGGGGGGGGGGTGGGGGAATTCAATTCGGTCTAAAGGACTTCTGTATCTTTCCTAGATAACAGTGTTATCTAGGAATGATATTTCTTCGATGTCATTATCTTGATGTTATTGACGGTCTTTTGTTGGTGTTTTTAGGTAGTCCTCACGGGATGCACTGTAGGCAATACTCAAGAACAGCCAGCGTCCCTTCCTTAGGCCCCTAGCTGCTA
>NC_061105.1:8083737-8101237 GCF_015104395.2 Macrobrachium nipponense | reverse complement strand
ATATATATATATCTGTGTGAGCACAATATATAATGTGTACATATATATATATATATATATATATATATATATATATATATATATATATATATATATATATATATATAGTATATATATATATATATATATATGTATGTATGTGTATGTAGTGTATATATATGATATAGTATATATGTTATATATATATATATATATATATATATATATATACTACATATACTATATATATATATATATATATATATATTATATACATATACTTATCACTATATATATATATATGTGTGTACGCATGTATTATGCATGTGTATGTATATGTATATATGCACGCATTCACGTCACATGCATCAATGTATACATACTTACGAGAACCGACTGCTTACCACACACAAAAGCAAAACTCCCTGAATCCTGAATTATAACGTAACGGAATGACAGTAAATTACCCGAATGTCTGACATAATTTTTTAACATTATTTTTTTTTTTAATAATAGGGAAGGAATTTTGCTTATGTACCAACCCCGGCTTATTTCGGAGCGGGGCCTTGTGGTCTAATTAAAAGTTCGACGTTTTTTTTTATCATTATGGGAAAAGTTGCCTGGCGTTCCTTCCAAAAAAAAAAAATATATGACGTCACCAAGTAAACCAGCGCTTGCACTAATGCCCTTTCCCTAATTGTAGGAGAAAAATTTAATTAACGCTAATATATTTTGGGAGACTCTCTCTCTCTCTCTCTCTCTCTCTCTCTCTCTCTCTCTCTCTCTCTCTCAATCTCTCTCTCTGAAGGCATTGCTGAGGCTTGTCAAACCCTTCTCCTCCTCTCTCTCTCTCTCTCTCTCTCTCTCTCTCTCTCTCTCTAAAGAAATTGCAGAGGCTTGTCAACCTCTCTCTCTCTCTCTCTCTCTCTCTCTCTCTCTCTCTCTCTCTCTCTCTGAAGGCATTGCAGAGGCTTGTCAAACCCTTCTCTTCTCTCTCTCTCTCTCTCTCTCTGAATAATCCCACTGCATCAAGACTAGCATTTAATTAATGAATAAGAGCAGTGGAGTACTTGGAAATATTTTATGAATTCTGACGACGTCGAGAAAGTCTCATTAATACACTTTTATACAGATTATTAATGAATACTCTCTGAATATCTTCCATCGAATAATATTACATTTTCATTATTTAAAACTACCAGGCGGAAAGAGCCATATTTTTATTTATTTATTTATTTATTTAGTCTTTTTTTTTTGGCAGGATTGTCAATGGCCCAATAGTTCAGCCGTATTACAATTAGTTATTTTCAAATATTTTTAAGACTGTTTTTTTCCTATTATTGGTTATTATGGACTTTCTTTTTATGTTGGTGGGGGGTGGGGGGTTTGGGCGTATTGCCGTTCTCATTTTTTTTTTAATACGATCTGTTGCGGAGTTCATGACATCAGCTTACTAATTTCAATTTCCACACATAACATGGAATCATGTGTTTGATAACATTCCACTTTCAAGTGAGAGTATTATTCTCTCTCTCTCTCTCTCTCTCTCTCTCTCTCTCTCTCTCTCTCTCTCTCTCTGGGAATTCTTTTAGTATTCTGCATTCTTTAAGTTGAAATATTATTATCTCTCTCTCCTCCTCTCTCTCTCTCTCTCTCTCTCTTAGGGAAGTCTTTTAGTATTCTACATTCTTCAAGTTGAAATATTATTCTCTCTCTCTCTCTCTCTCTCTCTCTCTCTCTCTCTCTCTCTCTCTCTCTCAGGGAAGTCTTTTAGTATTCTACATTCTTCAAGTTGAAATATTATTCGCTCTCTCTCTCTCTCTCTCTCTCTCTCTCTCTCTCTCTCTCAGGGAAGTCTTTAGTATTCTACATCTTCAAGTTGAAATATTATTCTCTCTCTCTCTCTCTCTCTCTCTCTCTCTCTCTCTCTCTCTCTCTCTCTCTCTCTCGTTTACGATAGCCTTTTAGTATTCTACATTCTTCAAGTTGAAATATTATGCTCTCTCTCTCTCTCTCTCTCTCTCTCTCTCTCTCTCTCTCTCTCTCTCTCAGGGAAGTCTTTTAGTATTTACATTCTTCAAGTTGAAATATATTCTCTCTCTCTCTCTCTCTCTCTCTCTCTCTCTCTCTCTCTCTCTCTCTCTCTCAGGGAAGTCTTTTAGTATTCTACATTCTTCAAGTTGAAATATTATTCTCCTCTCTCCTCTCTCTCTCTCTCTCTCTCTCTCTCTCTCTCTCTCTCTCTCTCTCTCTCACTTCAGGGAAGTCTTTTTGTTAACTATTCTACATTCTTCAAGTTGAAATATTATTCACTCTCTCTCTCTCTCTCTCTCATAATCAAATAAATAATCAATCAAGTAATAAAATCCAAAATAAGAAAGAAACAAATAAGAGAGGAATAAGAATATCAGGTAAAAGAAAAAAGCAAGCCATCAACGAGATATGCAGAGATGTCAGCAAAAATTTCAAAGCATTAGCTCCAAAATTCTACTCAAGAGATAATAACTGTATTTATTATGCAAGAGGATATTGCAGAAACGGAGAAAATTGCAGATTCAGACACAAAATGAATAATTATGATGAAGGAAGATCAAATTTTATGGAAAAGTTGGATTTTTTAATGTCAGAATTTCTGGAAATGAAAAAAGAACAACATACCAGAACAGGAAAGAGACATGGGAAAATCCTTATTACTACCAATATTAAATGAAAGAGAAAACACGCAAACCATCATAGTGATGAATGCGCAGGGTTTAGTTACGAGTAACTCAAAAAGAAAATAGAGTACTTAGAAGAACTAACCAATGAAAAGAAAATAGATATAATGAATATAAGTGAAACCTGTATTCCCAAGAGACTGGGATGAATGATCAAATAAAAGGGTTCCAAACTTATAGATCAGATAGAAAAAATAGGAATCAAGACCGCAATATGGGAAAGACAAAAAAACAAGGAAAAAATATATAGAACTATAGTAACTCAGAATGTGAACTAATAGCGGTAGAATTTGAATCTGAAAAATTAATGAGCATAGTAATATATACACCTCCTAATACTAAAGAGTTTGACTTAATAATAGAAAAATTGGATGATATATGTAGAAATCACAAGGACTGGACTATTCTCCTATCTGGAGACTTCAACTTGCCTTTCGTCGACTGGAAAGAACGAATAGGAGATTGTGGTTGTACTTATACATATAAAAAAGAGAGTAATAGTAGTGCAGAAGATAAGAGGCAATTCGAAAAGCTATTAGATATGCTACTAGAATACAACATTCAACAAATAAATCACCTGCCAACAAGAAAGGAAAATACTTTAGACCTAGTATTTGTGAACGAGGTGAATTATGTTAAAGAAATAATAGTTTATGATGCGAGTATTTCTGACCATAATGTCATAGAATTAACAGTCCATACCAAAGCAAGTGAAAACAGAGATAAGCAAGAAATGAAAAAGTGGGAAGGATATGGAAAATACAACTTCTACAGTAAAAATATTAAAATGGTCAAAAATAAAATGAAGAATTAAACAAAGATTGGGATAACATTTTCGTAAGTGATGATGACATAAGGGTAAATACGGAGATATATATAAAATATTAGAGAAAATAGTGGATAAATATATACCGAAGAAGAAAAGTAAACATCAGTATGCATACCAAGAGACAGAAGGATCTTGTTGCAGAAAATCAGAAAGTGGAAAAAAGGTCTTGCAAAAGAAAAAAGTAGCATGGAAAGTTATATAAACTAAAACGTAAGATAGAAAATGCAGAACAAAAGATTATACAATCAAAAGAAAATGAAAAACGGGACTTGGAAGAAAAAAACCTAATAAATATCAAGCAAAACCCCAAACTATTATACTCATACGCGAAAAAGATGAATAAAAGAAGAATAGAAATTGGCCCTCTAAAAATTGAAGGGAGATTAACGAATGAAAAAAAGGAAATTTGCAACATATTGGCAGAACGATATAAGAGAGAATTCACCCCTACAATAGATAATGAAGATAATGATATAGAAGTAAGGGACGAAACTTGTGAATATTTAGCTGACATAGATATAAATGAAGCTGATATTGTGCAGGCTATTAATGAAATTAAAAATGGAGCTGCAGCAGGGCCTGATGGAATTCCTGCTATTTGTTAAAGAAAGTAGTCATTCTATCGCAAAGCCACTTGCAATATATTAAGACAAAGTGTAGATACAGGCAAGATTTATGATGAGCACAAATTAGCATATATTACCCCTACTTTCAAAAGTGGATCAAGACTAGAGGCAAGTAATTATAGGCCTGTGAGTCCAACATCACATATATGAAAGTGTATGAAAGGGTGGTAATGAAGAAAAATATTATGAAACATTTAATAAAAAATAACTTGTTTAATATAGGACAACTATGGTTTCGTACCGGAAAAAGTACACAAACCCAACTGTTAGTCCACCGTGAGAACATATTCAAAAATATGAAAAGCGGAAATGAAACAGATGTGGTTTATCTAGACTTTGCAAAAGCTTTTGACAAAGTAGACCATAATATATTAGCGAAGAAAATTAGAAAACACAATATCTTGGATAAAGTAGGAAGATGGTTAAAAGAATTTTTACACAACAGAAAACAGATAGTTATTGCAAACGATGAGAACTCGGATGAAGCCAAGGTAATATCCGGTGTGCCACAAGGTACGGTGTTAGCTGCATTAATGTTTGTTATTATGATTGAAGACCTAGACAGTAATGTTAAGGATTCGGTAGTGAGTAGTTTCGCTGATGACACAAGAATAAGTAGAGAAATTACTTGTGATGAAGATAGGAAACGCTCTACAAAGAGACCTTAACAAAGTATATGATTGGGCAGAGGTAAAATAGGATGGTATTTAACTCTGATAAATTTGAATCAATAAATTATGGAGACAGAGAAGGAAAGCTATATGCATATAGGGGACCTAATAATGAGACAATCACAAATAAGGAAGCAGTTAAAAGACCTTGGTGTGATAATGAATAGGAACATGTTATGCAATGATCAAATAGCAATTCTTTTGGCAAAATGTAAAGCAAAAATGGTAATGTTGTTACGGCAACATCAAAACAAGAAAAGCTGAACACATGATTATGCTTTATATATGTTCGTAGTCCACTTGAATATTGCAATATGATATGGTACCACACTATCAAAAGGATATTGCACAAATAGAGAGTGTACAAAGGTCCTTTACAGCTAGAATAGAAGAAGTAAGTACCTTGACTACTGGGAAAGAACTACAATCCTTAAAAATTATTATAGTCTAGAAAGGAGAAGAGAAAGCTACATGATAATTCAGGCATGGAAACAGATAGAAGGAATAGCAGAAAACATCATGGAACTAAAAAATATCAGAAAGAGCAAGCAGAGGTAGATTAATAGTGCCCAAACTATACCAGGAAAAATAAGGAAAGCACACAGGACATTAATCCACTACGCACCAGCATCGATAATGCAGCGTCTAATCAATGCGTTGCCAGCTCATCTGAGGAATATATCAGGAGTGAGCGTAGATGTGTTTAAGAATAAACTCGACAAATATCTAAACTGCATCCCAGACCATCCAAGATTGGAAGATGCAAAAATATACCGGAAGATGTACTGCAACTCTCTGGTAGACATTAGAGGTGCCTCACACTGAGGGACCTGGGGCAACCCGAACGAACTGTAAGGTCTGTAAGGTAAGGTCTCTCTCTCTCTCTCTCTCTCTCTCTCTTCTCTCTCAGGGAAAGTCTTTTAAGTATCTACATTTCTTCAATGTTGAAATATTCCTTCTCTCAACTCTCTCTCTCTCTCTCCATCTCTCTCTCTCCTCTGTCCCACTCTCTCTACCCTTCCTCAGGGAAGTCTTTTAGTATTCTACATTCTTCAAGTTGAAAATATTATTCTCTCTCCTCTCTCTTCTCTCTCTCTCTCCTCTCTCTCTTCTCTCTCTCTCTCTCTTTTTCTCTCTCGTTTACGATAGCCTTTTAGTATTAAATTTTAGTAAATTCTTACCATTCTTCTCGTTGAAATATTATTCTCTCTCTCTCTCTCTCCTCTCTCTCTCTACCTTCTCTCTCTCTCTCTCTCTCTCTCTCTCTCTGTCAGGGAAAGTCTTTTAATTCCACATTCTTCTAGGTTTGGAAAAAAAAAAATTTTTTAAATGCTCCTCTCTCTCTCTCTCTCTCTCTCTTCTCTCTCTCTCTCTCTCAGAACCCACCCATGCAAAGACACGGACAGCATCAGCATCAGCTGAAGCAGGAGGAGGAGGAGGAGGAGGAGGAGGAGGAGGAGGAGGAGAGGAGGAAGGTCCCTGTTTTGTGATCCCGTTCCATAAGCGGACAACATGGACATCACCGCCGGCCTACAACGGCATTACAATTGCGAGCTGGATATGACATGGCGTCCAAACACGAATTAGATAGATTGGGAATGTCGGTCTCTCCCGGTGCTCTGTTTATTGCGCGTCGATTCCCCTGTGTGCCCCGAGTTTCGGGTCTGTCGTGCATGTTTGTTTATATTCATGCAGCTATTGCTCTGTTTACATTGTTTACAATGTCAAGGGGGAGACGCTTAGTCCCGGGTTCATGGCCGTGTTGGAGCCCCTCTTTGAAATATGTTCGAAGTCGTGCGGCTAACTTGGTGTAGTGCTGGCTGGCTGTTGCTGCTCTTATTTTCTTTCTTTTTTCTGTCTCATAGAATCGTTTTATTCTTTTTTTATTTATGGTCTAGTTGAGACAGCGGTGGGTGTCCTCCGGTGTCAGGGAATGACTGTATGAATTCCAGTTTTAAAAGCGGAGAGAGTATTTCCACTGGACTATTTGCATTGCGAACGAGAATGTGTGAAGGTACATAGCATATACTGAGTTTTCTCTTATTATTATTATTATTATTATTATTATTATTATTATTATTATTATTATTATTATTATTATTATTATTTTGCACTTTGATTTTTTGTACTAATCAACATGTTGCATCAAATCTAATACTGTAGAGAATGAAAAGTTCACAATGAAGGTTCTTTGTAAATAAAGGAACAATTATTATTATTTATTATTATTATTATTATTATTATTATATATCATTATTATTACTATTCTTATTATTATTATTATTATTATTATTATTATTATTATTATTATTATTTTGTCTATCTCATTCATCCTATTCGACTGGGTGGTTTTTGTAGTGTGGGGATCCAGGTTAATGATAATCATCATTATTATTATTATTATTATTATTATTATTATTATTATTTATTATTACTTTAATATGTTTACTTTTCAACATGCTGCATCAAAGCGAATATTGTAGACATTAAAAGAAATCTAGTCTACAAACAAGACAGGTTCCTTTATTCATAAAGGAACAACTTGACGAAAAATGCTTCCACTATCTGTCTGCAGGACACTGAGCGTAAAACGCAAAAGCGGTATTACAAGTCCTTGTCCCGTAAAAGTCACCATCTGCTAACTTTTTCCCCGTCTTTATCATCCCTCCCTGTGATTCTTTACCATTTATAGCCCGTAACTTCCCGAAGTTTTGATGACTTTCAGAATCAGCGCAGGCGGCGGTGGTTCTGCATATAGCATCCACCCCCCCCCCCCCCCAAACCCCCCCCCCACCCCCCATCTCCCTCCTCCCACCACATCCCCACCCATCCCTACTCCTCTAGATCAGTTTTACGGGGGGGCCCCCACCCCCCCTTATATTTTTAACCCACCTTTTTTTCAATTTGTTTATTATGTGTTGCTGGAGTTTTTTAGCATTTGTTGTTTCGTGGGAAACTGAACTGCAGAACCTTGTTTTGTATCATGTTTTCTCTTTTTTCTCATTTTATTCTGTTCGTTTCTGTGTATTATGCCCTTTTATATTCATCTATCTGTTTTCTGCTAATTATCTTATCTATTTCTATCCACATATGTGTCGTACTTTGTAGTATCTTGGAAGACAGAACTGTAGAACACTTTAGATTAATTTTTTCCATTTTTCTTGTTCATTTTTTAATTTTGTTTTTCTTTTTTCTTTTTTTTCTTTTTTTTCATTTATTTCCATGCAGTTTAGCGCGTCATATTTCATAGTATAATGGAAGACCTTCAATTGCACAATCCTTTACATTAATTCTTACCCGTCTTTTTCCTTAAATATTTGAATTAGTTCCTATAGTCTTTACTGTCTTTTGTAGTACCGAAAGACTTTATTGCACAGCCTATGAAGATTGGCTGCAAACCTTGCAAGTTTTTATTGCTACTTTATTAGTTTCATAAACTTGAATTGCAACTTTTGAGTTTTCTGTGAAAGAAAACTATCGAGATGGCTTTGTCTGTCCCGTCTGTCTTCCCACTCTCTCCCCCCCTCACCCCCACCACCCCGCTCTCTCTCTCTCTCTCTCTCTCTCTCTCTCTCTCTCTCTTCTCATACACACACCACACAAAATTTTGAGACTTTTGCTTTTATATTTGCAATGAATAAAAACATGAGGAATTGTTTATATTTATATATATATATATATATATATTCCTATATTATATTATATATATATATTATATATTATATTTGTTATATATATGTACCATCTATTTCTTAACTTTTTTCTAAATACCTCCAGTGAAGGCTCCAAATTAGCGTTAAACAAAATTCTTTTATATTAGTGATTCATTGCAATATAAATTTAAACAAGTCTCCAAAGGGTCTTTGTGTGTGTGTGAGAGAGAGAGAGAGAGAGAGAGGAGAGAGAGAGGAGAGAGAAAGTAGCAAGCAAAGCTTTCAAATTGGCCCCGCTACAGGCTAAAAGTTCTGCTCGCAGCTATTTTACATTACTCCGTCCGTGTGAGAGAGAGAGAGAGAGAGAGAGAGAGAGAGAGAGAGAGAGAGATAGTTCGTCAGTCGCTCCTTCACAAACTTAATTATCCACCTGGACAGTGTCGGAGTTTCAATAGTTAAAAAAAAAAAGTACGTCAGTAATTTTTTTTTTTTTTTTACGCGATTAGTGCGATGCGTATGATAATTACTTACTCTCATACGCAAATTCCCGCGCTCTGGAATGTTGTCAAACTGAAATGCTGTCAAACTTCTCTCATTTTACGCCGGGCTTATTGACGAGAGACGGACATTTACGCGGCTTGGTGGGTAGGGGGTGGGGTGGTTGCGGGGGGGGGGGGGGGGGGGGGGGGGGGATGTGTTTTACGCTACGATTTCCTCTTAATGTTTTCTCTTTTTTTATGGCGTAATAATACGACGGACGCCGCAGATATGTGTTGTTTACCGAATGTCTTTTTTTTATGTTTTTATTTTTTTTATTTTGACATTTTTGTTTACAAGGTTGTATATCTCACATGTAAAATGTTATGACTCTCTCTCTCTCTCTCTCTCTCTCTCTCATATAAAATGATATATGACTCTATCACGTGTACAAATATTCCCCCACACCCCCGCCTGCCTCTCTCTCTCTCTCTCTCTCTCTCTCTCTCTCTCTCGCGTGCAGCAGCATGTATGCATAGCCATGGAACGTCATGTATTATATAAATGAGCAAAGGCACAGACCTATGGCCACAAATGAACCTATATAAAAACGCTGAAAAAAATATAATTCTGCAGTCAGCTAATCCCATGATTCTTACATACCAAATGCCGAAGAGAAATCTAAACGATGTGAATGCATCGTGCTTCGAAAAATTTATATATATATATATATATATATAATATATATATATATATATATATATATAATTGCTTTAATAAATTCCCCCCTCGGTTAAAACATATATGAAAATATTATTAATTGCCGAGGTAGAGCGAATTAGATATTAAAGGACATTTGTAGCATGATATACGTACGTATATGTATATATATATATATATATATATCTATATATATATATGTGTATGTATGAATGTATGTATATATATATATATATATATATATATATATATGTATATATATAGATATATATATATATATTAATTCACGTAATACCAGAGAATATTACGCGAGTCATGGACAAACCATCGTGTCGCAGATCCTCGTAAAATCTCGTGATTTATCGTGAATTCTCGCGGAATCAAACATTTCCCAGCTCTTATCTTCCGGGCGTCGCCGAAGGCTCACGCAGATGCCTTAAAAAAAAAAAAAAAGAGAGAGCAGACTGACGTCGTAAAACATCTATATCAAAAAGAAGAAGTAAAGAAGGCAAGAATTGAGTGAGAAGAGCCTTAGGGGAGAATTGACAGAAGAGACACCCCGACCAAGGGCTTAGGAAAGACGGTAAAAATGTATTTACGACTTCCAGGGGAGATTGGGTCCATTTTTGATTTCCGCCCAAAAGTTTCGCGAAACTTTTTTTTGTTTTTACTGTTTTTTTTTTTGTTTTTTTTTTCTGGTGTGATGTGGATGATTTCTTCTTCTTCTACTTCTTCTTCTCTTCTTCTTTTCTTCTTCTTCTTTGTGAAACTGATAGAAATGAAGAAGTTTATGGTGAAGGGTGACTGTTATCTTGGTGACGGAAAAGTTTTTTTTCTTCAGCATTTTGTATCTTATGAAGGGTTAATAATTAGTAATAAATAATAATATAATAATAATAATAATAATAATAATAATAATAATGGTATCATGAGTTAGCCAATGGCGTCCTTTGCATTTCTAACAACTGCTGTGGTAATTAAGATCACGTATGCGCGTGTATGCATACATACATACATATATATACAATTTGTATATGTTTATATATAAAAGTGTGTGTGTATGCATATTATATCTTATATATATATATATATTTTTGTATATATATATACATCTATATATATATATATTTATGTTATAAAAATAATTGTATAAAAATAAAAATATATATATATATATATAATATTTATATATATATATATATATTTATATATACATACATAAACATACATACACACAATCCCAGCGTTATAAGCCCTATGCCAGAGCCGAGGCGCGGGCGGGGAGGGGGGGGGGGGGGGGTTGGGGGGGTTGGGGGAGGAGTGGGGCCATTTGGTCATCCGAAAAGAGAATGCGGATGTTTATTCATAGACTCGGATCCACTCTGGCACGCATTCGTAAATCGTCAAATTGCTTCTGAAAAACTCCATTGTTTGGTCCCCAACTCGCATTCTGGTCGCCAGTTCAAAAGCTCCCCCCCCCCCCTCTCCCCCTTTCTTCCCCCCCTATCCCATCGACCCCCACTCCCCCCTCCCCCCTCCCACCAGTCCCACAATGCACAAAGATACATTGGTAGAGGGGTATAGGGGGGGCGGACGTCCCCTGAACTACAACGGCGAATTGGAGGAACGTCTGACGTTTCTCTGCCTGTTTGAAATCGCATTTTATTTCATCGTTATATTTTACTTTCAGAAGAATTGAGATTCTTTGTTTATCAATTTTACCGTTTTTTTTTTTTTTTTTTTTTTATTTTTTTTTTTTTACATTTTTTAGGTCGTCCGTTTTATCATTTGCATTTTATTTTATTGCTATTTTACTTTTTATAAGATTTTGAATTCCATTTCCATTTCGCCGTTATTTTACTTTCTAGGAGGTTTTCCCTTTTACCATTATTTCGGCCTTTTCCATTAAACTCTCTCTCTCTCTCTCTCTCTCTCTCTCTGCTTTTTTTTTCTCTCTTCGCAAACGACTATTTGCTTTGCAAACTCATTCGATGGGTCTACTAACGGTCTACGATATTTCTGCCGTGGCTTTTAAGAAACGATTTACGCCGCCGTTGCAGTAAAGGCTTTTGGATTCTGAATTTCTATTATACATACACACACACATATATATATATATATATATATATATATATATATATATATATATATATATATATATATATATATATGTGTATAATAGAAATTCATAATTTAGTTATTGCACTCTTCCAGAGGAATGCTCTAGGCAATTCCATTCTTCCAGAGGAATGACGTAGCTATTCCATTCTTCCAAAGGGATGATTCCAGAGGAATACTCTAGGCTAGGTAATTCCATTCTTCCAGAAGAATGATTCGAGAGGAATGATGTAGCCATTCCATTCTTCCAAATGGATGATTCCAGAGGAATGATGTAGCCATTCCATTCTTCCAGAGGAATGACTTAGCTATTCCATTCTTCACAAATGGATGATTCCAGAGGAATGATGTAGCCATTCCATTCTTCCAGAGGAATGACGTAGCTATTCCATTCTTCCAGAGGAATGACGTAGCTATTCCATTCTTCCAAATAGATGATTCCAGAGGAATGATGTAGCCATTCCATTCTTCCAGAGGAATGACGTAGCTATTCCATTCTTCCAAATAGATGATTCCAGAGGAATGATGTAGCCATTCCATTCTTCCAGAGGAATGACGTAGCTATTCCATTCTTCCAGAAGAATGACGTAGCTATTCCATTCTTCTAAAAGGATGATTCCAGAGGAATGATGTAGCCATTCCATTTTTCCAGAGGAATGATTCTAGAGGAATGATGTAGCAATTCCATGATTCCAGAGGAATGACGTAGCAATTCCATGATTCCAGAGGAATGATGTAGCAATTCCATTCTTCAAGAAGAATGACATGGCAGCAAATCCATTCTTTGAGAGGAATGACGTAGCCATTCCATTCTCCCAGAAGAATGATATAGGAATTCCATTCTTCCAGAGGAATGATTCCATAGGAATAATGTAGCAATTCCATTCTTCAATGGGACGATGTATCATTTCCATTCTTCAAGAGGAATAATGTAGGAATTCCATGATTCCAGATGAATGACGCAGCCATTCTATTCTTCCAGAGGAATGATTCCGGAGGAATGATGGAGGATTGGGCCATCGTTACGACGGCTCCCTCGTGATGGATTGCAGCGCTCCTGCATTTTAATTGGCCTGTCACGCAGGCGAAGGCCGACAAATGGTAAACAATCACAACAATCACAGCTGAACGGGACCCATCGGCTGTGGGGGCTTGGGGGTCGGGGAGTGGGGTTAGGGGGGGTTGATCGTGCGTGCTTGTTTCCGTCTGTCCACGATTGGGTCTGGATCTGTCTGCGTCGTCGCCCGGAGGACTGGAGACGGCTGACCAGGAAACAGGATAAAACAAAACAAAAAAGCAAAAACAAAAAACAAAAAAGAATCAAGGTTTTGATTCGTGGTATCTGCTGGTCGGACAAAAATTGAAAGCTAAAAATAAATTGTGTGGAAGTTTGGATTCGTTGGAAACTGTGGGCTTGAAAGTATAGGATTTTTCCTAAGTTATCCATCAACTGTGATTTTCTCTCTCTCTCTCTCTTTACAAATTTCCCCAAGTAGGATTTTCCCGTTATCCGTCATCTGTTTTCGCTCTCTCTCTTCTCTTCTTCTCTCCCCCTTTCTCTCTTCCTCTTCTCTTCGTCTCTCCTCTCTTCAAAGGCCAAGTACGAAGCAGCGCACGAGAGACTCCGAATTCCCGTTCACGGGAAAAAAAATGACAGTCGATTGGTAAATGCAAGATAGTTGAACAAACAAGTCTTCCAAATACGAATCTATCCATTTTCATGATTATTTTTTTTCCTTTTTTTCTCTTTTTTTCCCCTACTCAGGTGCCTAGAAACGATGAAGGATTCTAGGCAGCTTCTTAATAAAGCGGAAGGGAGGGCGGAGATAGTGAGTTGGGGGGGGGGGGGGGGGGGGTAGGGGGGGAACTTAGGAAAAAAAAAGTTTAAGAGGAGCTATATCGAATCTCTTCGCATTGAAACCTCTATTTTTAGACTCATCTGCGGGATTCACGAGGGAGAGGAGGAGGCGCGTTCCCGAGAACTGGAAATGAGTTATTGAGGTTCGGTTATAATGGAATCTGGGACTGGAATGATTTCTGGAGTGACTGGAAGAGGTTTGCGTCCCGCTTTACTCCTGGGGATTGTGATGTTTGTATATGTGTGTATATATATACATATATACACTCTCTCTCTCTCTCTCTCTCTCTCTCTCTCTCTTCTCTTCTCGCTCTCTCTCTCTCTCTCTCTCTCTGCCTTATCCTTAATGTTATATATATATATATATATATATATATATATATATATATATATATATATATATAATATGATATATATATATATATATATATATATATATATATATATATATATATATATATATATATATATATGTATATAACGTGTATATACGTATATATATACATATATAGTATATATACGTATATATATATATATATATATATTATATATATATATATATATATATGTATATGTATAATATCAAGGATAAGGCAGAGAGAGCAGAGAGAGAGAGAGAGAGAGAGAGAGAGAGCAACCTTGGCAAGCCTTTTTACGTAAAAACTACTGCAGAAAAGCCATCTCTCTCTCTCTCTCTCTCTCTCTCTCTCTCTCTCTCTCTCTCTCTCTCTCTCTCTCCCTTATCACTTATCTCCCTGATAAATCTTAATCGCTGTCGAACTCCAGAACTTGTTCAAATGAACGACCCCTAAACATGGCTAACTACCCTCCCATTGCGGCCAGGGCCAAGGCCTTTAACTCGCGAGGCGTTTTATGCCCGAACTTGTGCCGTGTTCAGTCTTGTTTATGCCCTAGATAAAAAAAAAAAAAAAAAAAAGGCTTCAAAATCGGTGCTTTGTGTGTATGTGTGTGTGTGTGTCTTGTGTCTTGTTTATGCCAAAAACTGGTGCTCCGTATGTTGGGGATTTGCGCTTCGGATTCTGCTGGAGAAATGTGACGCTACGAGATCAGTTGTGTTGTCTTTTTCTCTCTCTCTTTTTTTTTTGTGTGTTTGTTTTTTGTTGTTTTATTTTTACTAAGAAATTCCTTGCTCGGCTTTGTTTTGATATCTCTGTCGTTGGCGATGATGTGTACTGATAGGAATGTAATCAAATGTCTTAGTCATTACGAATGTTTTATTCATATTGTGCTTGTTTATGCACAGTGAGTAATTTGTTGGTATTTAAAAAACTTATTTTGGAGCCGTGGTATTTAATGTTTTTTGGGGCCGTATTTAAACATCCAAGACCCTATAGTAAGTGGCATGTCTGTCTGCTTGCTTGTCTTTACGACAAGACTCTTTGAAGCCTGTTAAGGTAGATTAATATTTTTTTTATTTTTGAATTGTCATAATACTTCATGTATTATGACAAGGTCACCTATTTAAGGACCTCTTTTTAGAATGATGTCAACGTCATATATTTAGCGACCTATTGTTAGAAAGATGCCAAGGTCATATATTTAAGGACCTTTTTATAGAAAGATTTCAAGGTCGTATATTTCAAGACCTCTTTTTAGAAAGAGGTCAAGATCATATATTTAATTACCTCTTTTTAGAAAGAGGTCAAGATCATATATTTAATTACCTCTTTTTAGAAAGAGGTCAAGTTCATATATTTAATTACCTCTTTTTAGAAAGAGGTCAAGATCATATATATTTATATATTTAAGGGTCAGAGGTCAAATAGCAGCTTTGTGCTAAACAAACATATCTTTTGTTTTTATTGACGTAATGAAGGGGTCCTTGCAGGTACCAATGATATTTGTAAATTTGTTTATTTGTTCAATTTGGCATGAATACTCTTTGTGTTTACGTTTAACTTGGCATAAATATTCGTTTCTGTTTTTACGTTTAATTTGGTATATAAATATTATGAATATTCTTTTTTGGTTTGCGCTCCAACCCTTTCGTATGTGGGGGTGAATTTTGCATTTGCGAGGGTGAGAGTATTAAGCATTCATGCATATGCAGCATCTCTAAGTATATTTGAATGAAGGGTGCTTTCGTGAACAGTAACTAAGCGTTTTCATTTCATCTTGCAGATCTTACCTTTAACAGTGTTATATTCTATGTTATTTCAGATTATTTCGTCACGCGAGTTATTTTTCCTATAAATATTAAAAGCAACGTTACTCTGAAAACCTCGTGACTTAATGACCCTCTGTGAAAATCTCATGACAGTCTTCCTTCTTGTCTTTCCTGTGCTTTCACTTCCACCAGTCTCCACGAATCTCCAGCCTAGCTTACATTCTCATAATCTTCATCGAAGTAGGGCTGGGTCTTCCACCACAAATTTCCACCTATCTCCAGCCTACAGTGTCATAGTTCCCATCCAAGTAGGGCTGGGTCTTCCAACTCTCCTGGGGCCCAGAGAACCCCCTGGGATAACGAGAGGGGCATGTCCAAACCATCTCCACAGTCCCACAGTCCAAAAAAGGCATGTTTTGTTGCCAAGATGAAAATGTCAGAGATGTTGAGCATTCCTGTGAATTTGGACATCATAAAAAATATGCAATTTAATTGCATTCTCTGGATACTTAAAATTATATAAATACATAAAATTCATACAGTTGCCAGAGTATTCTGTATACTTTGAATTGTATGCATACACAAAATTCATAATAGTGAACAAATGAATTAAATGGATATTTGAAATTCGTAACAGTTGCCAGAGTATTCTGTTAGCTAACACCCGGCTGTTTGGGAAGTTCTGTCTGGCAAACCGAACAGATTTCAGGCTTGTAACCCACTGTACTAAATCCAGAGCTCTGCCAGGGACGCAAATATATATATAATATATATATATATATTGATATATATATATATATTATATATATATTATATATATATATATCTATATAAAAGAGAGAGAGAGAGAAAGAGAGATAGAGAGAGACGATTGAGAGAGAGAGAGAGGAGAGAATGACTATACTAGTCAGGAAAATCAGCTTAACAGCTACACACAGGCAGTAAGTCAAGAAGAAATTTAGCTTTACAGAAAATCGCACGGATTTTATAATAATAATAATAATAATAATAATAATAATAATTAATAATAATAATAATAATAATAATAATAATAATAATAATGTATTTTGGTAGAAGACCCTCTTTTAGGCAAATACTGTTAAAAAGGATGGCAGAATTAAGCGAGTTGATTTTATATATAAAATCAACTCGCTTAATTCTGCCATCCTTTTTAACAATAATAATAATAATATTAAAATTCTAATTGCCATATTAATGTACGTACACTGAAGGATCTAATGTAACGGAAAAGTATGAGAGAGCTTCCTTAAAAATCCAAGTCCTAGAATATTCTGTCTGTCTGTCTCTCTCTCTCTCTCTCTTCTTCTTCTTCTTCTTCTTCTTCTTCTTCTTCTTCTCACCGACATTGCTTGCAAATCTTTCCAAAGCACGTCCAGGTTCGTCTCTGCTTTTGATTCTGACTTCAAGAGAGAGAGAGAGAAAGAGAGAGAAAAACATGGCCTAAGGAATATTATTACTTCCCTTGCTCACTTTCCTCCTCACCCCTGGCCCCCGTCTTTTTCATTCCTATCCCACCCCCCCCCCCCTCCCAGACCCTTAATGCTGCCTAGTGGTAACGAATACAAAATTCTCGCTCTGTGGCTGAGCTGAAGTTACGTTTGTCAGATCTTAATTTTATACTACGTTTTTATTCACCTCAAAATATCAAAATGTGTCATTATATAACTTGCTGTGATGATGTTCTAGGGTTGATCATTATGTAG
>NC_061105.1:8051237-8073737 GCF_015104395.2 Macrobrachium nipponense | reverse complement strand
TGATACAGTATCAATGCAAAAAATTAATGCATTCATATAGTATCAAAGCTAAAAATTAATGCATTGATATAGTATCAAAGCAAAAAATTAATGCACTGATACAGTATCAAAGGAAAACACTAATGCATTGATATAGTACCAAAGGAAAACACTAATGCATTGATAACAAACTAATGCAGTGATACAATATGAAAGCAAAATTCATGTTCAGCCTTAGTTGGCGTCTTTCTGTGCCATGCTGCCAGAAAAAAAGGTGTAGTCTTTATTTTGATAAGACGTATAAAAGTCTATGATATGAAAAAAGTTGTATATTGTAGATGAAAAACAAACTGATTAAAAAAAACGAGCCGTCCAATGGACTGTTCGCCTTTTCTACACGCCACTCCTGGAATAATTAAATGTAAACACACTCACACACACACACACACACACACACACACACACATAAAAAAGCCTTTGCCTCTGGACACACTAGGAAATACGGAAGAAGAAGAAGAAGAAGAAGAAATAAAAATCTGTTAGAGTCAATGGGACTGAAACGAAAAGGCAATTTTTTTGTTACTCGGCCGAAGAAGAAATGAAAGATCTTTCTGAGCGGGTGGGGGGGGGGGGGGGGGTTTGGGGGGGAAATCGCTCCCTCTTTGAAAGGGGAAGGAGAACGTTTTCACTGACCCTTTGAAAAGGCTGGTGAAGTGAAAGACACCCCCCCCCCCCCCCACCCCCCCCCCCCCCCCCCCCCCCTCCCCCTCCCCCCCCCCCCCCCCCCCCACCCCCCCCCCCCCCCCCCCCCCCCCCCCCCGCCCAAAAAAAAGCAAAAAGAGTTTGTGGGTCTTGGAATGAAATCCGTAGATTACAACAAAATAAACATTTCGTTTTTGTTACTGACATGTTTTATTTTTTATTTTATTTTTTTTTTCAGATAGTGGCGCTATCTGGAAACAAGTAAATTCGAGAGAGAGAGAGAGAGAGAGAGAGAGAGAGAGAGAGAGAGATTCTGATACGTGAATAACCCGAGTAAAATATTGGAAAAACCCTGAATATACAAAGAGTAAAATTTCAGTATAACACTTATGTCATTTATTGATTATAACAATAACATTAAAATTGAACAAAAAGATTAAACAAACTCTATATTATTATTATTATTATTATTATTATTATTATTATTATTATTATTATTATTATTATTATTATTATCATTATTATTATTATTGAAAAAGAAACCCACAAAATCACTTTGTAACTTGTTTACTTCTAAGTATTTACATTTAGTTTTAATACACACTCGAGTACTTTCAGGCCCTATCTGTGGCCCATTTTCAAGAGATGTTTGGGATGTTAGCCTGGGTCAAGGCCCAGCAGTCTTCTGGAACTACTTCTCGTTGAGCTGTCATTTATGTGATGGCTGTTCTGGTTTACTTGAGAGTTGCCAATACCCTCTTGTCGCCCTCATATCCTGAGCTGATGGTCAATGGGATTAATCCTTGAGGTAAGGGTGCGGTCACCAAAAGTCTGTTGGGCAGGAAACCTAATCTCCAGGTCAACAGGGTCAATCCTAGCTTCTTTTAATATCAAAGCTCGGCTTATGGGATCTTCTGAGGTAAAACCTTTGTTTCCTTCTATTACTTTAATCTCTCTGATGAGTGCACCTTCTACTACCCTCCTGTGACTAATTTTGTTGCTTTTGTATATAAGCCTACTGTTTTTGAAATCCATCGTATGGTCATTTTCCCAACAATGCCTAGCTATAGCACTCCCTTGAGAGTTAAATTGTAGTGCCCTTCTATGTTCTTGGATTCTAGTTCTTATTCCCCTTCCTGATTCCCCCACATATCTGTCTCCACAATTGTTGCAATTGATTATGTATACCCCCGCTACATCATCTGTATTACTATCTTCTCCTTCCAATTTATTTTTACATACTTTGTTTTTTACGGTATTATCAAAGGTATATACAAATTTATATTTACTTTCTTTCATTTTTGAAGTGTTTTGTTTCATTTTAGGCATAAAAGGGAGGGCAACTATTTTCTTGTTTTCTTTATTCCATGTACTCTCTACATTTGCTCTGTAAAAAAAATTTCTAGCTTTGTTGAGTGCCCTTTTTCTGAACCATTCCGGGTATGCTAATGCATCGAAGCTTTTACCGATGTTATTTATTTCTTGTTCTATCTTGCAAGAGTCACACGTTTTCATTGCCCTAAGAAATAAACCTGTTAGAACCCCTATTTTTATATTATGACTGTGAAAAGAGAAGAAATGAATATATGAGTTTGTATGTGTGGGCTTTCTGTATGTGCTGAATTCATATCCTGTTTCTTTTCTTTCTATGAGTATGTCTAAAAAGGGCAGTTTATTATTGTTACTTTTCTCTAAAGTGAACTGGATATTGTTATCAAACTTATTGAGTTCATCTAGAAAAGTTTCTATTTCATTTTCATCACCTTGCAGAATAGCAAAAATATCATCCACAAATCTCCACGATCCTTGCAGTTTTAAGTTAGGGAGATTAACATTAGGGACTAGATTAGTTTCGAAATATTCCATATAGATGTTAGCGAGTATAGGTGATAATGAGGACCCCATAGCTACTCCATATTTCTGTTTGTAAACTTGTCCCTCAAACGTGAAATAAGTATCACTGACACACAATTTAATCAACTCAAGGAAGACGCCTATTTCGATGTTTGGATTGAAAATACCCTCATTATGTTTAGTCTGAAGGAATTCTAATACTTTATCTAAGGGGACATTGGTGAATAATGCTACTACATCAAAACTAACCATGTGTCCCTTTATATTCTTTTTCTTAACTTTGTCTATGAAATCTACTGAATGTTTAATATGGGATTCTGAAAATATACCTAAGTATATTCCTAGTTCTCCAGCTAACCACACAGCTAAGTTTTTGTTAGGAGATTTCCTACTAGAAACAGTAGGGCGTAGTGGGCAGCCCTCCTTGTGTATCTTTCAATCTTCAGAAGAAAACTGAAAGAAGTTTTGGTTTGGATTATTATTATTATTATTATTATTATTATTATTATTATTCAGAAGATGAACCCTATTCATATGAAAAATGCTCACCAAAGGGGCCATTGACATGCAATTCAAACATCCAAAGAATATTAAGGTCTTCATAAGGAAGGAGTAAGAGGAAGTAAAGGGAATTACAGAAAGAAGAGATCTCACTTGTTCAAAAAAAGTTTTTTTTTCTTAGTTAAAATAAAAAACATAAAAAAATTAAATATTTAAAATAACACTACCAGATATTGCTGTTGATAAAAGATGGAAGACTGTCATCAAAGGGAGGGAAATAAAATAAAAAAAGCAATGCGTGATCTGACCTCCAGCTTACTCGATCTGCGTGCAAGTTTTTTCCCCTCGCGCATAAATTGTCATCATTACATAACTAACTTTTAACGTAAATTAAAATACGATAGACTCTACGGTCAAACATCCCCCTGTTTCGCCAGCGAAAATTAAAATAAATATTATATATAAAAGGAAAACAATAAACCAGTATCTAAATGATTATTCTAGCACAGTGAACACAAGACACACATATTCGACAGTAAATACTAAGCAGTCTTCTCTCGAGGTTTTTATAGTCTTATTGTCGTGAAACAACTTCTGAAACTGCCAGACAACAGCTGCTAATGAAGAGACTTCCTGCCAGTTAACAGGGAAGTTTTCGAAAAACTTGAAAAGTTCCCATGGCGATTTTAAGTATTGCCCAGTGAGTAATATTCTCTCTCTCTCTCTCTCTCTCTCTCTCTCTCTCTCTCTCTCTCTCTCTCTCTCTCTCTCTCTCTCTCTCTCTCTCTCTCTCTCTCTCTGGATCCGAGTAGGTAAATTAATTTGTAATATTTTGGTTTTTAACACAGCTATAAATAAATTGATGGTAAAGTGGGATAAAATGTTTTGCTATTTAACACGGCTATTAAAAAATTGATAATAATATTTCGTGAAATAGTTTGCTATTTAACACAGCCTTTAAAAATTTGATAATATTCTATATGAGATATTTTTATATTTAACACAGCCATTACAAAAATTGATAATAATAATATTTGATGAAATATTTAGCTATTTAACACAGCCGTTAAAAAATTGATAGTAGTATTTGATGAAATATTTTGCTATTTTACACAGCCATTAAAAATTGATAATAATATTCTATGAAATATTTTGCTATTTAACACGGCTATTAAAAACTTATAATAATAATTGATGAAATATTTTGCTATTTTACACAACCATTAAAAAATGGATAATAATATTTGATGAAATATTTTGGTATTTAACACAGCCATTAAAAAATTGATAATAATAATATTTGATGAAATATTTTGCAATTTAGCACAGTCATTAAAAATTTATAATAATATCTTATGAAATATTTAACTATCTAACACAGCCATTAAAGAAATGAGAATAATAATATTTGATCAAATATTTTGCTATTTAACACGGCCGTTAAAATTTTTTTAATAATATTCGACGAAATATTTTGGTATTTGACACAACCATTAAAAATAATAATAATAATATTTAACGAGATATTTTGCTATTTAACACAGCCATTAAAAATGGATAATAATATTTTATGAAATATTTAGCTATCTAATTCAGCCATTAAAAACTGTGCATTCGACGAGGTTTTGAAAAGTCCAAATGTTGTTTTTCCCAGATCCATTCTCCACCAAAATATTCCCCCGGTTCAGAGGAGCGGAATAAATCATCGAGTTCTTTGACAGGGCCATTAAAATGGATTACTATTGGATGGTTTTAAACCCTCGAATGCAGCGCTTTCATTCTCATATCAATTTTTCTCGAATAGAATCGTTAAGGCCAGAAGGTAAAATGCAAAAAAAGTGAGGTGGATAATGGTGAGATTACGAAAACAGGTTATTGAAGATCGTAGGATCTGCTAGATGGTAATTAGGTTTGTTTAGGTTTTGACAGAGTTAACTTTGTTAAGTTAAACTAGTTATCCTAATCTCTCTTGTTTTGTTTTTGTTTTTTTATATTCATAATTGTTGTTCAAAGTTTGTTTTTGTTGATGACTTCATTCCTGCTCAAAGGTTTTTTTATTTTTTTTAGATAAATTCAGTCAGTTAAGGTATAAATATTAGTGGAGTATATATATATATATATATATATATATATATATATATAATGTATATATATATAGGTATGTATGATGTATATGTATGTAGTATGTATATAGATATATATATATATATATATATATATAATATTGTATACGAGTATAATATATATATATATATATATATATATATATAATATATATATATATATATATATATATTGTGAATGTGTATACGTAGTACATATAGTATGTCAATCCTTAACTAACGATCTACCTGTCTGTCAAGGCTAACGTGGCACTAATGGCTCCATTCCATAAAGGAAAACGAAAAAAAGAAGAAAAAAAGATATCAGTGCCCTGACAACAGCCATAATTACTACGGAAGTACGAACAGCCTTGTCCGCCCCGGGAGAGAGAGAGAGATTAAACGCCTCTCGACAGGGCTGCTATAAACCGCGTCGTATAAGTTCAATTGTGAAGTCTGCAGTAAAATACGAACGAAGAAGGGGGAAAAAATAGTATAAAGAGCGAACTCTGGCAAAAGACCGGTCATAAAATTGGAGGGCAGGTTGGGGAAACTGCGCATGAGAAAACTGCGCTTTTGAAACTGCGCATGAGAAAACTTCGCTTTTGAAACTGCGCATGAAAAAACTGCGCTTTTGAAACTGATGCATGAGAAACTGTGCATGAGAAATTGATGCATGGGTAACTGCGCATGAGAAAACTGCGCTTTTGAAACTGATGCATGGGAAACTGCGCATGAAAAATTGACACATGGGTAACTGCGCATGAGAAAACTGCGCTTTTGAAACTGACTCATGGGAAACTGCACATGAGAAAAACTGCGCTTTTGAAACTGACGCATGGGAAACTGCGCTCGGGAAACTGCGCATGGGAAACTGCGCTTTTGAAACTGACGCATGAGAAACTGTGCATGAGAAATCTGCACTTTTGAAACTAATGAAGGAGAAAACTGCGCTTTTGAAACTGATGTATGAGAACACTGCGCTCTTGAAACCGACGCATGGAAAACAGCGCTCGGGACACTACGCTTCGGGATATTGCGCCCGTGGGAGACTGTGCGCCTCGGTTGGAACTGCGCACGTCAAATTGGGCGTGTGAAACTGCTCACGAAGAAATGGAGGTGGGAAAACTGAGCGCACGTGAAACTGCGTGTGTTAAACTGCGCACTTGAAACTGCGCATGGAAATCTTACAGCATGATGAGATAGGTGGGGGAAACTGCGCTGTTCTCCCATCCCTTCATTTGCATAAAGGAAACTTTACAGACGGAGATTTCTTGATTTCAATTCAGCTTAATTTGCAACTGTATATCACGTCAACTCCAAGACCTGTATTGTTGATTATTTATGAAATAGATTAATCAATGACCATTCGATGCAAATTGAGAAACACCAGTTACGAACCTATATAAAAAACATAGCGTTTGAAAAGCCCTTACCTACCCCCCCAACCCCTACAACCCCCATGCAATTTCTTCCCTGCAGCCGTCTTCCTCTCGGGATATTCGTTATTTTATTTTATTTTTTTTATTTTTATCTCCCTTAATCATCTCCCAGGATCCAGAATAACAGAAGAAAAAAATAAGACGAGAAACAAAAGCTCTCAACGCTGCTCGTCTTTTGTTTTCGGGATTAGCATTTGCAAATTAATTTTCTCTGCGTTCTTTTGGGTATTATTATTCTCGGGGAAAATTTCTTGCGAATATTTCACTTCAACTTTTTGCGCACCATGAATTTATATTGGGTCATTTGGGCGACGAGGGATTACATCATGATAGCTTTCCCAGCTCCGTCTATCTGTCTATCGATCTAGCCATCTATTTATCTATCTATCTCAGGGTACATTGAGCGTATACTCACTTTGCGAGCGTAAGACGCTTTGCGTTCGATCTTGGGGCTCTCTCTCTCTCTCTCTCTCTCTCTCTCTCTCTCTCTCTCTCTCTCTCTCTCTCGATTGGTTTATCTCGGGGTTTAGTGAGAGTAGAAACTAGTCTGCCCATTGATAAGGCTTGGGTTCGATCCCAGGGTGGGGTTGGGATAATGTGGGCACATTCCCTAGGACACTTTGAATCTGTTGTCCTAAGTAGAGAGAGAGAGAGAGAGAGAGAGAGAGAGGGGGGGGGGTGTCTACAAACAATGCAGTGCCTCAGTGGCGTGGTCGGTATGGTCTCGGCCTGCCACCTTGGTAGCCGCGAGTTAGGTTCTCGGGCATTCCACTGAGGGGTTAGAGGTGTGTGTTTCTGGTGATAGAAGTTCACTCTCGACGTGGTTCGGAAGTCACGTAAAGCCGTTGGTCCCGTCGCTGAATAACCACTGGTTCCATGCAATGCAAGAATACCATATAATCAATCAATCAATCAATATGCAAACAATGCACACATTCTCATGGAAATCACAGTGGTATTTGATTTCATCAAAAATCATAGAGAAATCTTTGGAATTACTCAATAACAGGTTGGATTTCATAATGAGCGCTCCTTGTATAAACATTTCCCATCTTACATCTCACATAGAGAATTCCTCAGCTGTATCGCTAAGTTGTACTCACATGATCCAGGAAACGCTTACAATATATACATATAAATAATATATATATATATATATATATATATATATATATATATATATATATATATATACATAATCTTCTTAGCTACTTATTGCTCGAATACTGATACATATTTTAAGAGAAAAATAACTCAAAATATCTAATGGGTTGTTTGCCGGGAATCGTGCTTCGCAGATATTATCAGAAAAATTTGAGGGGAAAGAGTTACGAAAACACGCTAATTGCTTGTGTTTTTCACGTCTACACAGTTATCGAAAGACGTACCCTTGTTTTAATTTATATTTTAAAGAGAAGTAGCTTTCAGACGTCACAGAAATGTGGAGTAAGAGTTACTGCAAAACTTAATCGCTACTTTATCTGGAAAATATCTCACAAACATCGTCAGCATCTGGCGGATGAGGTGCTGGAAATATCCACGTGCTCTCCTCTAAAAGGGTCATGTTTCACAACTGTCACAAAATAAAGAAAATGTAAGGTAAGAAATGCCACACCCGGCGGTGGCCTGACGCACGACCATGGCTAACTTTAACATTAAATAAAGCAAAATCTATTGAGGCTAGAGGGCTGCAATTTGGCATCTCAGGTGATTGGAGGGTGGATGATCAACGTAACAATTTGCAGCCTTCTAGCCTCAGTAGTTTTTGCTTACTCTGGGAGTAAGCCTTACAGACTACATTGTGGTTGTTGCTCTTGTTGGGGGATAAAAAAAGAGCCTAAAAAGGTCTGAAAAGGATGTTTCGCTTTGAGTTAAAGACACAGGGATTTTAGGATAGGATATGTATGATTTATTTATTAGAATGAAAATTTAAAAAAAGGAAATAATGTGCATGTTAAGCAGTACATAACAGTCATTTTAATTTGCGTTGGTGAAACAAAGCTATATTTGACCGTAGGTTTTAGCACGCTCCCCGAGTAAGCAGGAGGTCAGATCACACTGCCCTGTTAAGATCCGAGGGCATTGCAGCTAAAAAAGAGAAATCGTTCTTTGGTCATATTTGCAGCCAGTAACTCGATTTAGGCTCCAAATGCACTCGCTATCCGTCAGGAGTTGTGTAACTCGAGAGGAGAACTTCGTTGTTTATCATGGAAGGAATTGAATTTCGCACGTGGCTGAGTTTTCATCTGATATTGGGCCCGAATTTATTCTCTCTCTCTCTCTCTTCTCTCTCTCTCTCTCTCTCTCTCTCTTACTCCCGAGGTAATACGAGGGAATTCCCGTGATTCATTTTTTTTTATTTATTTTGTCATTGATTTAGAGCCATCTTTTAAGTTTCGTCAGAATTTATTATTATTATTATTATTATTATTATTATTATTATTATTATTATTATTATTATATTATTATTATTTTGTTCTTAGGGGTTCACAATAATAAAAAATGTTGCGAGTTCGTGTATAATTTTGTATCTTATTGTGGACCCCTTAGAACATTATCTATACTCTCGCAATAGAGAGTTTTTCCCAACTATTATTATTATTATTATTATTATTATATTATTATTATTATTATTATATTATTATTCTTAGGAAGCAGACCCTCTCAAGCATACTTTATTAAAAGTAATGGCTACTTCAGTAGCGTTACACTTGTAGAGATATTCTCTATCCGAAATAGCGGCTTTTTCCTTCCGTGCCTACTTAAACAGGCTAGTAGAGCGCCTATGGAGGTCATGAACAAATACAGGTTATTAATATTATTATTATTGATGCTTAATGATGCCTTTGTCGAATTTATTCTTGACTGCATTGCATGTTTCATGAAAGTTGAGAAGCTAAACACAATTGTATATAGATAAAAAAGAAACAAATATATAGATAAATAAATAAACAAATATATAGATATATATTATGTGTGTGTGTGTATGTGTGTGTATAATGTATATATATATATATATATTGTATGTACGTGTGAATGTGTGTGTGTGTGAAACAATCAAGACCCTTCTTCCTGGGAATAAAAGATGGGGGAAAAACAACTTATTTGGCTTTATGCAAATATTAGTTTTCGTATTCAAACTAGTACATAAAACTAGCAAGGGACTTATTTCGTAATTTTCGAAAGTGGAAATTTCAAAGCGCCCCTGAATTTTGAATTTTGCTATACTTTTAGATCACTATTTTCTCGTGTTTTTCCCTTACTCGGGGGGTAAACCTACAAACTACACGGGAAAAGGTGTTTAGTGTTGAGTTAAAGACACAGGAATTTTAGGATAGGATATTTATGATTTATTTATTAGAATGAAAATGTAAAAAGAAATAAATAAATAATGTAGGTTTTACCACGCACCCCGAGTAAGCTGGCGGTCTCATCACGCCTTGTTTTCAGTCTAGATTTCTAGACAATATGCATTTCTCTGTTCTTCAGTTGTCAGGTTGAGTTGCCTGCATATTTCAAAACATCCTTTATATGCTGAGGAAACAACCTTTGCATACCCCAAGGCTTTTCGTGGACAGACCAAATCGAATTTATTTTGCATATCAGAAAATGCTGTTGGTTCAGACTTTAGAATTTTCCCTCATAAAAATTCTGGACCTAAATATAGTCTATTTTCGCCTCCTTCCTTTATGCAAGCTTTAAGTTTGTAATACAGATCCTGTGGTACTTCCTATATTGATCGACTTAGAAAGTATGATATTTATTGCTAAAACCTACGGTCAAACAGACGAAAATTAAAATAAATACGCTATATTTATTAGAAATAATTGCTCTGTACTGTTTAACATGCACATTATTTATTTGTTTGTTTATTTATTACATTTTCATTCTAATAAATAAATCATAAATTTCCTATCCTCAAATTCCTGTATCTTTAACTCAACGCATAACACCTTATTCAGACATTTGTGTGTTAGATATAATATATATATATATATATATATATAATATATATATTATATATAATATATATATATTATTACATACATAATTTGTTCCAGTCCTGGAAACGAATGGCTCATGGAAACATCCAGTCGCAGAATGTCAACGCTGCTCAACCTGGAACGTGTCATGGAAGGGTAATTAATCTAATAAACCACTAATCCTCGTATTGGTAGAGACGATAATCCCTCAGGCATTGAACCTAAACTGGTCAGTGGACCAGCAATTCTTTTCTTTCTTCTTCTTCTTCTTGGTGATTGAGAAGCGAAGGCGGGCCGCGAATGCCGAATCAGGCCGCGAATGTCGAATCAGGCCGTGAGAGATATTCAAATACCTCATGGTTTTGAGTTCCCCCGCCCCGGGGCGGAGAGGACGATTTAATGCAGTCATTATCGAGGTATTTGGGATAATGTGGTCCTCCCTAATAGCGAATAACTCATAGCTCTGGATTTCAATTAACGGATTTAATGCGGTCGTTAAGAAGGGTGTATTTGGGGGCTGACGGAGAGAGCGTTCTACTCGTTTTCTTTTTTTTATTTTGGTACTTATTTAAACTGTTCGTTCGTCCGTCCGTCGGTCCTGGTTAGGTTTAGATAGCACGAAACCGTTTGATATGAAATTCACAACGTCGTGGAGAACAGCTTGTTTGATAGAAAAAATAAATCCTGCTTTATATATAAGATTGTATTACTTTTGTCTTTTACGTAGTGATACGATTTACTATATAATTGCGGATTTACTACATAATTGCGGCTCAGTTTACTATGTAATTGTGGATTTACTGAATAATTGTGGATTTACAATATAATTGTGGATTTACTATATAACTGTTGATTCACAATGTAACTGTGGATTTACTTTATAATTTGGCTCAGTTTACTATAAAATTGTCGATTTACTATATAATTGTGGATTTACTATACAATTGTGGCTCAGTTTACGTATAATTGTGGATTTAGTACATAATTGTGGCTCAATTTACTATATAATTGTGATTTTACTATGAAACTGTGGCTCAATTTACTAAACAATTGTGGGTTTACTATATAATTGTGCTCAGTTTTAACATTAAATTGGAATGGATTTAATATAATTGGTGCTCAGTTCTTTAAATAATTTAATTGGGTTTGGGATGTATTATATACATTCGTTGGCTCAGTTTAACTACTATAATTGTGGATTTACTTAATAATTTTAACTTGTTCGCCTCAGTTGCTTTTTTTCTATAATGGATTCTATTTTTTAATAAAAAACTTTAATTGGCCTCAGGTTTTACTGGTATAATTGGTTTGGAATTTAATTATATAAACTGTGGCTTCCAGTTTTAACTGTATTAAATTGTGGATTTTCTTTATTATAATTGCTAGGCTCCAGTTTACTGTATAATTGTGGATTTATTATATAACTGATGGCTCAGTTTATCTGTATTAATTGTGGATTTCTTACTATAACTAAATGGTGGCTCAGTTTAACTGGTTACAATTGTATGGGATTTATTCTATATAAACTGTGTTCAACTTTACTGATATAATTGGATTATTAATAAACTGTTGGCTCAGTTTTACTGGTTATAATTGTGGATTTATTATATAACTGTGGCTCACTTTACTGTTTATTAATTGGAATATAATTGTGGCTCAGTTTACTATACAATTGTGGATTTATTATATAATTGTGGCTCAGTTTACTGTACAATTGTGGATTTATTATATAACTGTGGCTCACTTTACTGTATAATTGTGGATTTATTATATAACTGTGGCTCACTTTACTGTATAATTGTGGATTTATTATATAACTGTGGCTCACTTTACTGTATAATTGTGGATTTATTATATACTGTGGTTCAGTTTACTATATAATCGAGAATTTACTACATAATTGCGGCTCCAAGGAAAGAGTAAGACAAGTAGATGTCTGTAATTCATAACATTTTTTCACCGCAATAATTACACTGTGATAAGTCATAGAGAGACCTGGAAAAGGCTCGGCAAAAACGGCGACCCCGACTAAGGATTAAGCCGAAGATAAGAAGAGGAAAAAGAAGAGCATTTTAAGAAATAAGATATTGCAAAGCATCATCGTAGTGTATTTTGTACAGCATTGTCAGAAACGCCTAGACAAAGGCTTATAACAAAACAAAAACGGCGACCCCGACTGGGGATTTAGCCGAGAAGAAGAAGAAGAAGAAGAAGATAATGAGAAATTATTACATTTCAAAATGCATAGCAATTAATCCAAATAATTATCATTATTCATTACGCTAATTGACAAAAATCTCCCGTAAGATAAATCGTAATAAAAAAAAAATTAATAAAGAAATAATAAAATATGACAAAAACCCTGAATACTATTTTAATAGAAATAACGAAAAGATTATAATAAACTATGATAAAAACCCTGACATGAAAAGAAAACACAGAATAACGAAAAAATAGGCGACGCTGAATGAGCGTCTTTGTGTGTGTGTGCGCGCGTGTGTGTGCTTGCTTTTTATTTCATTTCTTTTCCTGAATATTCTCACCATTCTTCCAGAAATGTTGGGATGAGATCTTCTCGACATTATAAAAATTCTTCGCAGCAAAGGCAAACTGCCTCTTGGACTCTCATGAGGGCCATGTCATCTTTAAGAAGTTCTGAGTGACTTGCGTGTGTGGTCTATATATTTCCTGCTTTTTTTTTTCTTTTTTTTTTTTTAACTTTTCTTTTTTACTGTTTGTTTGCACATTCTCTGTGCCTGCGTTTGATCTAGTGAATCTTTTGAGTAAATGCAAGGTTTTTTCATACCATCAAGAATGTTTGTGTATATATATATATATATATATATATATATATATATATATATAGATATATATATATATATATATATAGAGAGAGAGAGAGAGAGAGAGAGAGAGAGAGAGAGAGAGAGAGAGAGAGAGAGAGATACATTATTATATATAACATCTATATTACAGCCTTTTGTCACAATGCCGACTGCTATGTAAGATCACTAAATTTTGCCTTTTCAAATGCTATACTAACAGAACTACTCTACCCACGTGTGAAGGCTAACGTTATAATCATTATTCGCATTATTTTCTTATGATGAATTCTTGTCCATATAATATTTCAGCTTTGTCTTTCACATATTCATTATACCACTTATGCAGCCTAGAATATGATGCCTTATTAACTGCGTATTCATGCCTCATTATCATTGTATACAGCAATTTGACGCAATGATAAGTCTCTCTGTAATTCATTTCCTAATGTCATCTACTAAAACATATTTGTCGAGAATCCGCACTGTTATTGTACTGTAATTTTAATGCAGAATTAATTGCTACATGTTTCAGTAAAATGGAAATTCATCATTTAAATCTGTCTTCGAATTTCGTAGCAAATTATGGATACGTTACCGCAGAGAGCAATATTGCAATAACATTCGTGCGGGAATTAATGTAAGATATTACGATTTCAGTTGAACTAGATGACATGAATCTGCAGGATGTCCATAAAGTCACAGTACCAAAGCAAGTATTTATTGCTTGTGACGGTACTGGGACTTTATGGACACCCTGTATTTTAACTTTCGCCTCCAAAGTGTTATATTTTTTTTTTTTTCTGGTGGCTTCATTTGTACGTGTAGCTATTTCGTTGTTTAATTGTTTAACTGGCCTATTGATATAGGAGTTCAGAATACACTTTATCCTACGAATGGAAAATAATAAAACAGTAAATTACAAGAAAACAGAATCCGAAAACTCATTCTACCTTTCTACCATCCAAAACTAGACACGAACGGACGCAGTCTTTTCCACGCTTTCGGACGAGTCGAAGCCAAATGTAAACAAACTGAAGACGCGTAATCCAAGAAGGTTAAAAGAAGCCCATTGGAAATAATTGACCCTTCCCTGAAGAAGGGCGGTCACCGGCATATAGCGACGGCAGCGTCATCTGTTGACGAAAGCGAGAACTATCGGTATCTTCTACTGCTGCTGCGTCTGCGGCTGTTGCCAGCGCCATCTATTGAGCCGAGCGGGAACCATATATATATATATATATACAAGCTATTCATTTTCAATCCACAAAACTTAATAATTCTGAATGATTCCGCGATACCTGAAAAGTAGGATTTTTTTTTTTTTTCGTTTGAAACCTTTCACAATTCCAGGATATTTTTTTGCAACTATAAAAACGCCCCCCTCCCCCCTCCCTCAAACAAGAGCTTAGATTGTATTTATACGTATAGCAATACAGATTCTGAAATGAAATTTTTTTCCAGGTGTGATTTATTTATAGACGTGACTGCATTTGGATCATGCATAAATCATCGTTCGTTGCGACTGAAGTTATTATTTATCTTTTATTTATTTATTTTTTTACCCGGCTGAAAATGAGCGTTACTTTACCGACTTAATTATTAGTGGATGAGGATCATTGCGTTCAATGCATTAGTTGTCGTCACGGGAAACTGTTTTCGTTCTTTGTCACCTACTGATTCTGACGGTAGGTAAGAAAGTGATGCGTATTTTAATAGATACGAAATCTGTGAAGTTGACGAGTCACTTGGAGTATATATATATATATATATATATATATATATATATATATATATATATATATATATATATATATATATATATATATATATTAGAGAGAGAGAGAGAGAGAGAGATGAGTATGTATAGAAATAGTATATAATACTATATATATATATATATATATATATATATATATATATATATATATATATATATATATAAATCTAGTAAAAATGTTCTGTTACAACAGAATTCCATCTAATAAAAGGAGCCCATAAACACGCCAAAGTATAGTGTACTTACTTTGCTATATTTTGGCGTTATTATGGTCTCATTTTATTATATATATATATATCTATATATATATATATATATATATATATATATATTTAATGGTTGACATTTACAGGCTTTTTTTATGAAAGAAATGTCGTAAAAACACAGGCCCTTTCATGAAAACATAATAGCAGTCTCATTATGGGTAATATTAAGTCATAATCCCTTAATAAATATAAAAAACTTTTTTATCATTTCATTTTAAGATTTCCTGAAGGTGCGACATTCGACGACGAGTGTCTTTAGAATGAAAATAAGATATGACATGAAAAAGAAAAGCTGGCATGTTGCTCCTCAAGATATAAAGAAAAAAATATTGCAGTGTTGAATGTAAGGATAATAACCTATGATTTCATTCTCCAAAAATATCCCAAATCTGCAGAATATCTGTTCAGGTTTATATAACTTCGCTTGAACGAGACTACAGTCGGATGGAAAGGGGGAAAAAAAATTCTTTTAAAAAGAGGGGAAATATTTGCCCTCTCTTGAAAGCAAAGAGATGTTTTGCTCCCAGAGGAAAAATAAAAGAAAAACTTCCTTGACAAATGGTCTGGAGTTCAGCCTCTCTGAGAAAAAAAAAATAGACGAAATTGTCGAAGAAATTTTTCCATGATTAAAAACCGTTTATTTTCCCTTCCAGTTCTTTTTCCAGGGGAATGAGTGGTGGTGGGATTGTCAACTGGGAAAGTGAGTGAGACGGATATTTTAGACAGAAAGGTGGGAGGGAAATTAGGGAAATTGTCCAATATATCTTTTTGGAGGAAGTGAGTGGGAGTTCTTCAAAATCCAGGCAGAAGAATTGTGATAAGTTGCGTTCCAGGGTTCCAGGGTTCCAGGATGTTTACTCGTGCTCCGTAATTGCTTGGCTTTGCTTGCATTGTCATGGAAAAAAGAATTTTAGTTTTGTCAACAGTATTTGTTGAATTTTCGTCACCGAAAATTTCGATATTTTCATTGGTAAAATTTTGTCACATTATTTTGTGATTTTTTTGGACATTTTTGTGTTATAGTTCTGTTGATATTGTTGTTTAATTTGTCACTGAAATTTTATTTGTTCCTTTGATTTGTCACATTATTTGGAGAACGTTTTTTTCTGTCATTTTTTTTCTTTATGGAGTTTTGGTCACCAAAGTTTTAGGTTTTTCCGTCTTAATTTTTGTTCACATTATGTGTTGAATCTTCCTAGTATCTTGTTGGTAAATAAAGCAAAGAAATTCAATAGAACTGTTGAAAAAACAATTAGCAAAATCATTTTTACAATTATTGACAAAATAAGAAGACAAAGAACAAATTAAAATAACAAATACACCAGAAAAAATTAGCAACAAATGCTTCACTAAAATTTCACAAAACAGTGCAAACAAAATAACCAAAAATTGTAGTGACAATATAAAAAATAAATATAAATCACATGCTGGTGACAAAAAAAAAAAACTAACAAAAAAATCGTTTGACGTAACAGTATGAAAATGATGACTGAAAGGGAAATTCGCCCCCCCCCCAAAAAAAAAAAATCATCAAAAACCTGGTGATCAGAGATTTCAAAGGCAAAAACACAAAAGAAGAAGAAGAATAGAAACGGTCGCCAAGTCGTCTCTCTCTCTCTCTCTCTCTCTCTCTCTCTCTCTCTAAGACGCTTTTCATCTTTCGTCTTTTCGCTGGAGAACCTATTCCGTCGTCTTTTCATGCTTTCAGTATAAACGACGCGTTATATAGAATATCAGCCACTCCCGAGTTTGTTTCAGGTAGACCGTTATCGTACGGTACGCATTTTCGTACCGTACAACATAGGAATAGCAACCAAGTCGAATGAATGTATTTCCTAATAATACTACTTTTTTTAATATTTAATACTTTGCTGGTAGGGTAAACCAAAACAATATTTCAATCCACTTTGCAACGTTGATAGGATCAACTTATACCAATATTTACCAATATTGTTCATGCAACGCTAATAGGATAAACTTAATTCCATATTTCTCAAGGACTGCAACATTGATAGGATAAACTGATAATATTTACATGTACTTTGCAACGCTGATGAACTTATATATCAATGTTTATCATAGTACTTTGCAGTGTTGAGAGAATAAACTTCGAGTCACGGTTGAGATGGGTAGAATTATTCACTGTTAAGGTCGAGAAACTTGGAGTCACCATTGAGAATCGTAAGTAAATTGAGATCACAGCTCAACATGTTACAGAGAAATCATATATATTAGCGCTTCTTGATATAATCCATTTGAATCACACAGCACTATGCGGAATATGTACTAGATTAGTGTTCAAAAAAAATTTGCATAACAGATGATGCTTCCGAAAAATAGACTCGAATTTGATAAACTGCTTTTGTTTTATTAGAGATTTTATTTAGGAGATTCTCTGAAGAGACATTTTTATTATTTTAAGCCAAGCGATGATGAGACCGAGGATAGACACCAAATTAACTGGAATGTTCACGTATTAAACGCTTGGGAATTTTTGCGAATAATTATGCCACTCGATTATTCAGATTTATTCGCTGGCGATTTTTTTATTTCATATATGTTAATGACCGCATTCATTCATTTCACATTCGAAACTCCCAGTCTCATCATTTCCAGCAGCCGTTCCAGCGGCCCCATTCCACCAACCCCATTCCAGCAATCCATTCCGAAAAGTAGGCGTCGTTCGCTGCGTAAAACGTACGAGGCGTCACTCCGTCATTTCTGACGAAAAACAACGGCGCCGTCAATTCCGTAACAGCGCGATGACGTCACGCGGCGAAACGAACGCCTTTCATAAGTCTCCGAGAAAGATGGGCGACGCCATTGGATGGAACTCTATCAGGCATCTTTAGTGCAGGAATGGCGACCAGGTATCGTAAACACAAGACTGTCGCCTGGCGTCAGTTATTGGTGAAATTGCTCGGTGGAATGCCCCTGTGGGATGGGCTGGGTGAGGGCTGAAGGCAAAGGGGGGGGCTGGGGGGGGCTGTTGAGGGGGGGGGGGGGGGGGGGGGAGGTGGAGTGCGGGACCTCACGTACACTTCAGCAGACCTCTAAAAATGCTGATAACATGTCGTAAAAAGGGCGAGAGCGAGAGAGGTGGCTGTAAAAGAAAAAAACAGTAAGAAAGAAAAATAGTTTAAAAAAAAACTGTAAAAAAAAGAAACGAAGCTGTAAATGCGAACAGTTGTAAGACAGGCTGTAAATTCCCAAATGCTGACTATGAAAAGACTCCAATGGCTTTGCCCAGCTGTAAAAGTGGGAAAAAAAGAGAGAGAGGGAAAGGAAACCTAAGATATCCTTTTTTGTTTTACTCAGAGATGTAAAAGCGAAACATTGCATATCCATCAAGAGAGAAGAATATAAGTCTCCCCCAGCTAAAATATTCAGTTGACACCTGAGTCTAAAACCATGATAGTTCAAAGGTTGGAGATGGTCACCTTTTTAAAGTTGTGTTTTGTTCGTGGAAGTTATGTGAATATTTAAACGCAAAGCACGCACGCGCGCACAGATATATGCATACATGCATACACATACACACACAAACATATATTTATAAATATATGTGTAAGTGCATTTATATATTTATATATATTTTTATGTATACTACTTATATATTTATTTATATAATATTTATATGATATATAATATTTAATATATGATATATATATATAATATATATATATATATATGTATATCTTATATAGTATATATATATATATATATATATATATATATAATCTTACATTTAGGCGCGCATGCAATATTCCCCCCCCCCCCCCCCCCCCACCCCGGACGAAAAAGACCAACAGACATTTCATTCAGTTTACAATAAAAAAAATGAAATGCTTAATTAATAATAATACTAATATCTCAATAGTATAACTTTCCTTATTCACTAATAAGAGCTCCCAGGCTTGGCTGACCCTTGCCAAGGAATAAGGGAGATAATGAGCTTTTGATTGATTGATTGCATAATTTTTATGGAGGTTAATGAGCATTTGACAGCACGTCAGAATCGTCATCATTAAAGATATATTCGATGTCATTAAGTGTTGTCGATGTTGTGGAAGGAATTGTGGAACATTGAGAGACAAGAGGAACTCTTAGGAATAATGATGATAATAATAATATCTGGGTTACATTGATAATAATAATAATAATAATAATAATAATAATAATAATAATAATAATAATAATAATAATATTTGGGTTACATCTTTCATCTTCGTACGATACTCTTGTTAGACTGAATGAGAGAGAGAGAGAGAGAGAGAGAGAGAGAGAGAGAGATTACATTGGGAATACCTCATCATGTTACGAACTCGCCTGTTAGCTGAAATGAGAGAGAGAGAGATAGAGAGATTACATTTGGAATCTCTCTCACTATGTTACGAGATTACACATCTCTTACTGTATTACGGACGCGACTGTTAGCTTAAACGAGACAGAAACAGACAGACAGACAGACACTCTCCATCGACTTTAAAGGCGAGAGTTCCCGGTAAATGCGGTTCTATTTCAACTGCCCCCATCCCCCCCTTCCCCTTCCCCTTCCCCTTCCCATCCCCCCCTCCCCCCGTCTCATACAAAATCTTGAGCTCTGATCTTCATCACGATTTTATAGCTACACAATGAGGAAAGCCAGACAAGAGAGAGAGAAGAGAAGAGAGAGAGAGAGAGAGAGAGAGAGAGAGAGAGAGAGAGAGAGAGAGTATGTGTGTGTCCCAACAAACAACCAGTATGAATATAATTTGGGAGAAATAGGAATTTAACCCATAAAAAAAAAGCTCCCATATCTACCCTGGAGGAGATTAGCGGTCTCCGAAATCCCTGACACAGAGAGAGAGAGAGAGAGAGAGAGAGAGAGAGAGAGAGAGAGAGAGAGAGAGAGCAGGAACTCGTTTTTATTCATCTTTTCATATTGCTGGAAAAAATATTTTCCAATTTTTTTTTTCAAACCTCGTCTCCATATTCAGCTTGAAGCTTTTTATCATATAATTGATTTAATTATCTCGGTCTCTATTGATCTGTGATGGTTATCTTTTTTTTTTTTTTATGAATAATCTTTAAGAGTGCTTAAAGTCCAGGTTCCTACTGCGCTGTCAAAAGCGAGGATTGAAGTAATATGATAAATATATTTCATAAAGTTGTAGTATAATTCAACGTTAAAATTATTTTAAATTTGAATTAATAATAATAATATATGAATTTAAAACTGCGCAGAAAAAAGTATTTCATATATATTCCATAGACATAATCTTCCCATATATAAGTAACAGTTTCTCATACTTACATACTGAGAATTTATACCACATACAGCAAAATTTAACTATAGTATCTCAAGATTTTCTTTTATGTAATTATTTTTCATAGTTTTTTCTTTTTTCTGGCGGATATTTCAAATGGACATATCCCAAAATTTGGCTTCAGGTGTTTTCATTTATTAGATATTTTACAAATGAGCATTTGACTCTAGTCAAGGAAAATGTCCAGTAGGTCTGTACTGCTCAATGGAAATGACCCAAAATCTTTATATTTCTTATAGACGCTGTTCTTCACATAGGCCTATGCCCAAGGAAAATTTCCCAGAACTAAATATATCCTTTTTAAAGTGCCCTTCCCATAGGCCTCTTCTTTAGAAAAATGTCCAAGGAATTCATACTTCCTTCATCGGCCTACTTATTTTCCCATAGGCCTTTGTTCTAATGGATTTCTCCTAGACCTTCAAACAAGAGAAACGTCCAAAGACCTATGCTCTAAAAAGAAGGCAAAAAAACCGAGGGGGGGGGGGGGGGGGGGGGGAGTAAATATTTCCTTCATACGTAGTATCCAGTCCATTCTTTTTACCCAAAATCCTTCCTCTCTCGTTCAGAAATGAAATATCCTCGACTTAGCCTCCAATACCTAGTAATCTATTTATTTCCATCTGTCCATCCGCCTGTGGTGTTTGCGTATGGTAACACTGCGTCCCGGGCTTTAGATAGTTACATTCAACAATGATAATAATATCCTATTTCGAATATTAACGGTGTAATTTAGCTTACAGTAATTTATTAAAACACTTTTCAGTTGCAAATGTACACCCAGATATCCTTTCAATTACCTAAAACTTACACATAGCGTAATTATTTAAAGCCCGGGACGCAGTGTTACCTTGCGAAAACACCACAGGCGGATGGACAGATGGAAAAAAAAAACAGAGTATAGTCATCTGTTTTGTGTGGTTCCGGTATGATGTTCGTGCCTCCAACCGAGTGATTTCAGCGTCGCCAAATGAAATGGATTCATACCTGTGGGGAGGGATTAAGAAGCCCAATTATTTCATCTTTGCGGTCGAGTTCGCCAACAAACAGGGTCAGGCGGATGAGGTGATGTTACGAATGTCTGTGTATACACAGATACACACACACGCGCACACACACAAACACACATACACACATATATAGCCTACATGAATTTCTGGCTCACCACGGGGCCATATGTATTTATATGTATACACACACACACACACACACACACACACACATATATATATATATATATATATATATATATATATATATACATACACTACATGCATTATGTATGGATGAGTATATACATATATACATTTGTTTGAGTGTTTAGGAAATCGAGAGAGAGAGAGAGACAGAGAGAGAGAGAGAGAGAGAGTAGAGTAGTAATGAGCTACAGTGGCGTTTGGTATGAGACTATTTCGCATACAACGTTGCTAAACATTCCCAATGAAAAGACATCATAGAAATCAGCTCGTACATTCTATTTCCTTTCTACTTCCTTACCAAACAAGCCTTCTCCCTTTTTGTGTAATTACTCCGTATCAATCGTGTCCCAGAAGTCAACAAGCTCCAACCGTCGTTACTCGGCTCCAGAAGTCGCACTTAGAGTCATTGCCAGAACCTTCCCTTCTTCTTTTCACGTCTCACTAATACTCTCCTCCATACCCGGTTTTATTGTGGCAACACTTCTTCTCCTTCTTCTTCTTCTTCTTCAACCGCCACTCGATGTCCGGCGTTTGTTAAGTTGGACGCGTGTAATAGCTTACGAG
>NC_061105.1:8018737-8043737 GCF_015104395.2 Macrobrachium nipponense | reverse complement strand
GTATGTATGTGTGTGTGTGTATGTATGGGCCAGTGATTAGAGAGAGAGAGAGAGAGACGTTGAAGATTACTAGCATTATTGTTCTTGGAAAGAAAAATATAATTGTAATTTATGCGGGGCTTCATAAGTTAATAATAATAATAATAATAATAATAATAATAATAATAATAATAATAATAATAATAAGTACAAGTAAACCTTTTTCATGTATCCAATGGTATTACTTACGATAATTACACAGTAAGACGGTCTTGCTGCTACATAAGTAAATGCTAATAATAATCATAACAACATTTGACAATAATTGTAATATTTAAATGTAAAGAAATTTGGAAGAAAGATATTTTAGCGATGAAAAGGTCATCGCGATTTGTACCTCGTTAATTGCATTCGCATGTCTAAATAATATAATTATGATAATAACGCATCAAAGGCATGAACGCTGCATAAGTCATTTATAATATTCACAGTAATACCACTTCTTCGCCTTTTTCACGTATTTTGATTAATAATTATGATAAGTAGAAATCAATTTAGTGGGAAAATATTTTAGCGATTTGTACCCCAGCATCTGCCCTGATATTTAAATCAGGCGACTTCATGACAAGTCCTCCTTAGCCCCAAACAACTTCCCGTATTGAAGTTTAGGAGAGAGAGAGAGAGAGAGAGAGAGAGGGAGAGAAGTTTTACGATGGAAGAAATCTCATGAAAACTTCATTGTCGCGTGATTGCCTCTTCAACTTTCCCCTCTGGAATCGAAGAGGAAACTTCTGGCTGGAGAAGTTTGTGGTCGAAGTGGAGGAGGGTCCCCCAGGTGGGACCCAGATTCTCTCACCTGAGGGGGACCCCAGATTCGAACTCCGCCCGATATGAGGTGATAGTAGGGGTGGGGCTTCGGGGGTGGGGGGGCGTTGATATGCAAGGAAATCATGTACCTGGTTGTCAGTCGACTGTTAGAGAGGTTGGACAGGAAGATAAAGAGATCCAGAAAATAGAGGAGATGAACCACAAGGATATAAGGGTTAGAGAGGCTGGACACCAAGAGTGGAGAAAGGAAGGGTTAATGGAGGTAAAGTAAAAGGCTTAAAAGTAGGTGCAATTATGGTGGTTCCTGAGCTTGTAGCATTTAAAAAAAATACTTTTAAAAAACTAAGAAAAAACTAAAAAGAGTCTAAAAAAACTATTAAGAAAACAAAGAAAAAACTAAAAAAACAATCTCGAACATTCTCGCTCTCTCCTTCCTGACAACTACTTGGCATTCTTTAAAACAAAACTCCCGCATATATGAATAAGAGAAGAATCTGAAAGAGAAATAACTTTGCTTTCAAAACTCAAGGGAAACTCATCTCAAGTTCCCGAGCCTTGTGGTATAACGTTCTGAATGCTATTATGGAATGATGCTCTCTCTCTCTCTCTCTCTCTCTCTCTCTCTCTCTCTCATCCTCTTTGCATTCCCTTAATTCCCTCTTTCACAAGCTTTTAGAATGGTGCAAAAAGCCTTTGCAACTGATTGCAATTCATTGCGTAAGCTTTCATCAATTGCTGTCTGAAGTCAAAGTAATTGAAGGGTGAAAGCATTTATTGCAGAATAAAGTGTGTAAGAGTTTTATATATATATATATATATCTTAATATATAATATATATATATATATAATAATCTATAAAGATATATATTATATACACGTATATATATATTATATATATATATACATATATATATATATATATATATATATATAATATACGTCACCTATATATTTATATATATATATATATATATGTGTGTGTATATTATATATTATATATAATTATTATATTATATAAGTATATATATATATATATTAATTTAAATTTTTATTAATAAATAAATTATTTAATTCTCAAAAATACTCTACAACCTTTCCTCCCACATAATTTATTCATGCCATATTCAGTATCCAATTTCCCAAAATAACCCTGAATATTTTGAACGCCAGTATTGGGAAATATTTAGTCTCGATTTTTGTTTTCTTTTTTTTTAATAATCTGGCACGTCCACATTAAATCCTTGTTATTTGTACTTTAACACCTCAAGACCTGTCTTTGGAGCCATGAGGTACCACAGAAGGAAAATCTTGCAAACATAAAAATAGCCATTTGCACTCTTGTATATCGAAAAAAAAAGCAGACTGGGCAACTATTAACAAAGTGAAGCCGAACTGAAAGCATTTATTTATTTTTCTCCCTCTCCCCACCATCGAGAGAGAGAGAGAGAGAGAGAGAGAGAGAGAGAGACCTTACCTTACCTTACAGACCTTACAGTTCGTTCGGGTTGCCCCAGGTCCCTCAGTGTCTACCAGAGAGTTGCTAGTACATCTTCCGGTATATTTTGCATCTTCCAATCTTGGATGGTCTGGGATGCGTTTAGATATTTGTCGAGCTTATTCTTAAACACATCTACGCTCACTCCTGATATATTCCTCAGATGAGCTGGCAACGCATTGAATAGACGCTGCATTATCGATGCTGGTGGCGAGTGGATTAATGTTCTGGTTGCTTTCCTTATTTTTCCTGGTATAGTTTTGGGCACTATTAATCTACCTCTGCTTGCTCTTTCTGATATTTTTAGTTCCATGATATTTTCTGTTATTCCTTCTATCTGTTTCCATGCCTGAATTATCATGTAGCGTTCTCTTCTCCTTTCTAGACTATATAATTTTAAGGATTGTAGTCTTTCCCAGTAGTCTAGGTCCTTAACTTCTTCTATTCTAGCTGTAAAGGACCTTTGTACACTCTCTATTTGTGCAATAATCCTTTTGATAGTGTGGGTACATATCATATTGCAATATTCAAGTGGACTACGAACATATGTTTTTATAAAGCATAATCATGTGTTCAGCTTTTCTTGTTTTGAAGTGCCGTAACAACATTCCCATTTTTGCTTTACATTTTGCCAACAGAATGGCTATTTGATCATTGCATAAACATGTTCTATCATCATCACACCAAGGTCTTTAACTGCTTCCTTATTTGTGATTGTCTCATTATTAGGTCCCCTATATGCATATAGCTTTCCTTCTGTGTCTCCATAAATTTATTGATTCAAATTTATCAGAGTTAAATACCATCCTATTTACCTCTGCCCAATCATATACTTTGTTAAGGTCTCTTTGTAGAGCGTTCCTATCTTCATCACATGTAATTTCTCTTATTCTTGTGTCATCAGCGAAACTACTAACTACCGAATCCTTAACATTACTGTCTATGTCTTCAATCATAATAACAAACAATATTGCAGCTAGCACCGTACCTTTGTGGCACACCGGATATTACCTTGGTTTCATCCGATTTCTCATCGTTTGCAATAACTATCTGTTTTCTGTTGTGTAAAAATTCTTTTAACCATCTTCCTACTTTATCTACGATATTGTGTTTTCTAATTTTCTTTGCTAATATATTATGGTCTACTTTGTCAAAAGCTTTTGCAAAGTCTAGATAAACCACATCTGTTTCATTTCCGCTTTTCATATTTTTGAATATGTTCTCACGGTGGACTAACAGTTGGGTTTGTGTACTTTTTTCCGGGTACGAAACCATGTTGTCCTATATTAAACAAATTATTTTTTATCTAAATGTTTCATAATATTTTTCTTCATTACCCTTTCATACACTTTCATAATATGTGATGTTAGACTCACAGGGCCTATAATTACTTGCCTCTAGTCTTGATCCACTTTTGAAAGTAGGGGTGATATATGCTAATTTGTGCTCATCATAAATCTTGCCTGTATCTACACTTTGTCTTAATAATATTGCAAGTGGCTTTGCGATAGAATGAACTACTTTCTTTAACAAAATAGCAGGGACTCCATCCGGCCCTGCAGCAGCTCCATTTTTAATTTCATTAATTGCCTGCACAATATCAGCTTCATTAATTTCTATGTCAGCTAAATATTCACTAATTTTCGTCCCTTACTTCTATATCATTATCTTCATTATCTATTCTAGGGGTGAATTCTCTCTATAGTTCTGCCAGTATGTTGCAAATTTCCTTTTTTTCATTCGTTAATCTCCCTTCAATTCTCAGAGGGCCTAGTTTCCTATTCTTCTTTTATTCATCTTCTTCGCATATGAGTATAATAGTTTTGGGGTTTTGCTTGATATTTAATAGGGTTTTTTCTTCCAAGTCCCGTTTTTCATTTTCTTTTGATTGTATAATTCTTTTGTTCTGCATTTTCTATCTTACTTTTTAGTTCTATAACTTTCCATGCATTTTTTTCTTTTGCAAGACCTTTTTTCCACTTTCTGATTTTCTGGAACAAGATCCTTCTGTCTCTTGGTATGCATGAATGATGTTTACTTTTCTTCTTCGGTATATATTTATCCACTATTTTCTCCAATATTTTGTATAATATCTCCGTATTTACCCTTATGTCCCATCACTCCACGAAAATGTTATCCCAATCTTTGTTTAATTCTTCATTATTTCTGACCATTTTATATTTTTTACTGTAGAAGTTGTATTTCCATATCCTTCCCACTTTTTCATTTCTTGCTTATCTCTATTTTCACTTGCTTTGGAATGAACTGTTAATTCTATGACATTATGATCTGAAATACTCGCATTATAAACTATTATTTCTTTAACATAATTCATCTCGTTCACAAATACTAGGTCTAAAGTATTCCGTTCCTTTGTTGGCAGGTGATTTATTTGTTGAATGTTGTATTCTAGTAGCATATCTATAGCTTTTCGAATTGCCTCTTATCTTCTGCACTACTATTACTCTCTTTTTTATATGTATAAGTACAACCACAGTCTCCTATTCGTTCTTTCCATTCTACGAAAGGAAAGTTGAAGTCACCAGATAGGAGAATAGTCCAGTCCTTGTGATTTCTACACTATATCATCCAATTTTTCAATTATTAAGTCAAACTCTTTAGTAGTAGGAGGTCTATATATTACTATGTTCATCAATTTTTCAGATTCAAATTCTACCGCTATTAGTTCACATTCTGAGTTACTATATTTCTCATATATTTTCTTGTTTTTTCTTTTTTTTTGTGGCTTTCCCCATATATTTGCGGTTCCCCCTTGATTCCTATTTTTTCTATCTGATCTATAAGTTTGGAACCCTTTTATTTGATCATCATTCCCAGTCTCTTGGGAAATACCAGGTTTCACTTACTATTCATTATATCTATTTTCTTTTCATTTGGGCTTGGGTTAGTTCTTCTAAGTACTCTATTTTTCTTTTTGAGTTACTCGTAACTAAACCCTGCGCATTCATCACTATGATGGTTTGCGTGTTTTCTCCTTCATTTTTAATATTGGTAGTAATAAGGATTTTCCCATGTCTCTTTCCTGTTCTGGTATGTTGTTCTTTTTTTCATTTCCAGAAATTCTGACATTAAAAAATCCAACTTTTCATAATATTTGATCTTCCTTCATCATAATTATTCATTTTGTGTCTGAATCTGCAATTTTCTCCGTTTCTGCAATATCCTCTTGCATAATAAATACAGTTATTATCTATTGAGTAGAATTTCGGAGCTGATGCTTTGAAATTTTTTGCTGACACCTCTGCATATCTCATTGGTGGTTTGCTTTTCTCTTTTACCTGATATTCTTGATTTTCTCTCTTTATTTGTTTCTTTCTTACTTTGGATTTTATACTTGGTTGGTTATTTATTTGATTATGATTCATGGCTACAGGGTGCATATATTTGCATTTTTTGTCGAACTTACATCCTTTTCCTTCTTTTAGGTTTTGTTTTTACATATTTTTGGATGCAGATCTCTGCAATCATCCCCATAGCCATCTAAGTATGCACATTTACCATATATTTCATAGTTTTGACATACCTTAGGATGTTTGTAGTAACATCTTTCTCCAAATCTGCAATTCCCTCTTTTCAAAAGGTTGCAGATTTTGTCTTCTTGTCTATTTTTTCCTCTTTCCGTCATTGTGTAGATATGGGTAGAGCCTCTTCGGGATTTGCTTTTCTGTTGTCATATCGTAATTTATTTCTTCGTAGGTATGCTGCTTTTATTGCCTCATATGTAGTATCAATGAGTATCTCTGCATCCATACTTTTATCTTTTTGTCTTTGTTTTCCTTATTTTTTTTTTTTTTCTGTCATTTCATTTTTGTTTACTTCTCTTCCGTTTTCCTCTTCTTCTTTTTCTTCTTCTTCTTCCTCTTCCTCTTCTTCTTCATCCTCAACTATTTGTACATTCAATCTTGATTTAATAACATTGTCTATCCATGATAGACATGTTGAACAAAAAATTCTTGTATCTTTTTTTCTCAAATCTTGCATTACCTCAGCACACTGTGGATGGGTCGGAATGTTGCATGCAGCACATTTTCTGATTAGGTTTTGTGGACTGACTTGCTATACCAGACCTTACACAGTTTGCATGCTTTTGGCATTCTTTTCTAATGCATCAATTAGGATATTCACAAGATTCACCTTATTCATTTTCTTTGTCGGGAAATATGCTGGTTTATGTATATTTCTTTATGAGTCTCTTGACCACTTGGATTTTATTTGGAACTTCTTCAATTATTTTCAAGATATTTTCATTAGATTTGTTCCAGTTTGAAGGATTATATCCTTCTAATATATCTATGAATGCTTTTGTATCTTTTTGGTTAGGACTGTTGCTGATTTCATAGATGAGAAATGCCAGTTCCCTTCCTGCTACCTCATCGTATTGCGAATCTGCCAAGCAAGCTAAATTACGCCACCTTTTCCCGCAGTTGGAACTTACTGCCATCTTGTTCTGATTTCAGTATTACACTTGTTAAACTAACTTAGAAGACGCTTTATCCTACTATTTTCACACTAATCTTATCACCGATAGTTCACGAACACTTCTAGATATTTCTCAAATTCTAGTCGTATGTTAAACTTGTGATATCTGTTGATTAATCTGACTTCACGCGGGTACGTCTCACCAAGCAAGATGGCTACTACTAGAGAGAGAGAGAGAGAGGCCATCAACGCTGAAGTGGTGTTTTGTATCTCCAGTCAGTTGATTAGAGGGCTCAGGAATTGGAGGGGGATTAGCTCTCCTTCGACTCACTCCAAACTAGAAAACACTAATGGGGTCCAATCCTCAAAAGGGGGTGGGGTCGGGGGGTGGGGTGAAGGGTGTAACGGATCCCACCGTAAACCACACATCCCACCCACCCCCCCCCCCACCCCCACATGCTCCCCTTCCCCCACCTCGGTTCCATTAAAAGGGTCAGTTCCTTACCGAGGATAGTGTTTTATTTTTTTGGGTAGGGTCAAGGAGAAGGTTTCAGTGGTTCCATAGGTCTCTCTCTCTCTCTCTCTATCTATCTCAAGTATATGTATATATGTGTGTATTTATATAAATAAAAATAAAGAGAGAGAGAGTAGAGAGAGAGAGACGAGAGAGAGAGAGAGACCTTCGCTTGACCCCACTTCAAAACATAAAAAACACTTCCCTCGGTAGAATTGACCATCTAATGGAAACGATGGGGGAAGGGGGAGATGTGGGGGCGGGGTGTGGTGTTAAGGGGAAGTGTTGTCAAGGGCTCCTACACCCTCCCCCCCCCCCCCCTTTTCCCCCCCCCCCCTTTTAGGATGGACCCCATTAGTGTTTTCCAGTTTTGGGTAGGGTAGGTCGAAGGCGAGCTAATCCTCTCCAATCCCTGAGCCCTCTAATCGACTGACTGGAGATACAAAACGCCACTTCAGCGTTGATGGGGCTCTCTCTCTCTCTCTCTCTCTCTCTCTCTCCTCTCTCTCTCTCCAAGTTCGACTTCATTTTGTTGATAGAATCAAAGTCTTGCTTTTTCTGATATACAAGAGTACAAATGGGTTTTGACATCCTGAAGATTTACCCCCATTGAAATCTAATGGTGTTAATCTGCAAATAAAACAATCTGATGAGGAAATGACCAGATTATTAAAATAACAAAATGTTTGAGACTGAATATTCCACAACGCTGACGTCCAAAATTTAAAGGTTTATTTTGAGATATTGGGGGATGCATTTGTGCATGAATAAATTATGAGGAAGGACAAGTGATGAAATACTCCAGAGAATATAAAATAATCCTGATTACTGGAAAGAAATTATGCATATATATATTATGGTTGGAGAAACAAGGCATATATATATATATACTATATATATATATATATATATATATAATATATATATATATTATTTATATATGTATATATATATATATATATATCATATATATATATATATATATATATATAATTATATAATATATATATATACATATATATATATCTATATATATATATATATATATATAATATATACTTGAAACGTATACACAAGTTAAGAGCATATGCACTTGAGCAAGATGCTTGTGTATACATACATAGACACAAATTGTGTCTATATACGTATGTGCAAGGAAATACGCGCGCGCGTGTGTGTGTGTGTGTGTGAGGGAGAAGTTATGGTTAGGCCTATGAATATTTTTCATTCTAATATACAATTTTATTAAAGTTCCACTATGCCAAAGTTACGACATCCTAAACAACCGCGGGGAACTTGTTGTAGTGCTTCTCATATATATTCCGACCTGGGTGACTTTGTAGCGGATTCTCGTTTCACGATGGAGGTCCTTAGTATGTTTTGTCTTCTACCCAACGAAATTAGATGCTGTCTCTAAGCGTTCAAACTGCGAGTTTTATTGGAAAGCCCTGTAAAGGGTTTTTTTTTTTTTTTTTTAAAGAAATATATAGTTTCTGTAGATTCGTCTTTTTAGCTGTATGGAGACGCGGCTACGGTTCTTTAGGCCACTAGCTGCAACCACCCTTTCGTTCATTTTAATGTACCTCCGTTCATATTCTCTCTCACTCTCTCTTTCCCATCTTTCATTCCACCCTTCTTTCAGGTTTTCCTCCTGTTTATACGTTTGGAAATTTATTACTCTCAGTTTCTTATCCAACGATGTATGACCTCACCGTTCCCTGCGCTGGGCTTTCGACCTAAATCTTACTTTTCAATTCCTATAGAAGGATTTGTAAAATGAATATTAAAAAGAGTTGCGAGGAGAAAAACGTAAATATAAATCTTCAGTTTGATAGAAGAACACCGTCTAAATAAATCTACAGTTTGATAGAAAGAAAACGTCAAAATAAATCTACGATTTGATAGAAGAAAAACGTCAAAATAAATCTACAGTTTGATAGAAGAAAAATGTCAATATAAATCTACGGTTTGAAGCAGAACAACGTCAAAATAAATCCAGTTTGATAGGACAAATACGTAAAAATAAATCTACATTTTGATAGAAGGAAAACGTCAAAATAAATCTACAGTTTGATAGGAGAAAAACGTCAAAATAAATCTAGTTTGACAGGAGAAAAACGTAAAAAACAAAATCCAGTTTGATACCCTTCAGACTCAATCGGCTGAACAGTATACCGTCGTCCATTACGGAGCCACGTAAAGACAAAATGATGTGAAATTCGACTATTTGTCTTCGTAGGGAATCGCTGTGAGGAACCGAGAAGAAATCGAGGACGAGGAACACGAGGAGGATGGGGAAGTGCTCGAAGGCGTGGGGGGGGGGTGGGGGTGGTGTTATGGGCGTAGATTCGGATATAATTGATGATATATACATTGATGGAGATGGATTACAGTAGGTGAGGAGCCAGTTTGATGGCGACGAGGATATCAGATAAGTGTGGTGACAGAGAGAGAGAGAGAAAGAGAGAGAATACTGATAAACATTAAGAAAACTAGGAAATTATAGATAATATGATAGAGAGAGAGAGAGAGATAGCGAGAGATGAGAGTAATACCGATAAACATTCATTAAATAAAACTCCGGAAACTTATAGAGATAGGGGAAGAGAGGTATAGAGAGAAGAAGAGAGAGAGAGGAGGAAGATAGAGATAGAAGAAGAGAGAGTGCCGATAAAGATTAAGGAAACTTGGAAAATACAGATATAAGACAGAGAGAGAGAGAGAGAGAGAGTATTTACCATTGAACATTAAGAAAACTAAGGAAATATATCGATATAGGAGTAGAACAACGAGAGAGAGAGAGAGAGAGAGAGAGAGAGAGAGAGAGAGAACCAATAAACATTAAGGAAACTAGGGAAATATATTACATATACTAGGAGTGGAGAGAGAGAGAGAGAGAGAGAGAGAGAGAGAGAGAGAGAGAGAGAGAGAAAATCCCAGTAAGTGGAGGAAGAAAGAAATTTTTTTTTACTTCATCATTCTACCGTTCCGTCAAAATACAATTATGAAAACCCGCAAGATTACTCTTTTTCAATCTCAAAAAAAAGTCTTATTATTATTTTTATTTTTTTTTTTTTTTTTTTTTGCTCTATCACAGTCCTCCAATTCGACTGGGTGGTATTATAGTGTGGGGTTCCGGGTTGCATCCTGCCTCCTTAGGAGTCCATCACTTTTCTTACTATGTGCGCCGTTTCTAGGATCACACTCTTCTGCATGAGTCCTGGAGCTACTTCAGCCTCTAGTTTTTCTAGATTCCTTTTCAGGGATCTTGGGATTGTGCCTAGTGCTCCTATGATTATGGGTACGATTTCCACTGGCATATCCATATCCTTCTTATTTCTATTTCAGATCTTGATACTTTTATCCATGTTTTCTCTCTCTTTCTCTTCAAACTCTGGTGTCCCATGGTATTGCGACATCAATGAGTGATACTTTCTTCTTGATTTTGTCAATCAACGTCACGTCTGGTCTATTTGCACGTATCACCCTATCTGTTCTGATACCATAGTCCCAGAGGATCTTTGCCTGATCGTTTTCTATCACTCCTTCAGGTTGGTGTTCGTACCACTTATTACTGCAAGGTAGCTGATGTTTCTTGCACAGGCTCCAGTGGAGGGCTTTTGCCACTGAATCATGCCTCTTTTTATACTGGTTCTGTGCAAGTGCCGGACATTCGCTTGCTATGTGGTGTATGGTTTCATTTTTCGTATTGCACTTCCTACATATGGGGGAGATGTTATTTCCGTCTATCGTTCTTTGAACATATCTGGTTCTTAGGGCCTGATCTCGTGCCGCTGTTATCATTCCTTCAGTTTCCTTCTTGAGCTCTCCCCTCAGTAGCCATTGCCACTTGTCATCGCTGGCTAGTTCTTTAGTCTGTCTCGTGTATTGTCCGTGCATTGGTTTGTTGTGCCAGTCCTCTGTTCTGTTTGTCATTCTCCTGTCTCTGTATATTTCTGGGTCTTCGTCTATTTTTATTAGTCCTTCTTCCCATGCACTCTTTAGCCACTCGTCTTCACTGGTTTTCAGATATTGCCCGAGTGCTCTGTTCTCGATGTTGACGCAGTCCTCTATGCTTAGTAGTCCTCTACCTCCTTCCTTTTGTGTTATGTATAGTCTGTCCGTATTTGCTCTTAGGTGTAGTGCTTTGTGTATTGTCATATGTTTCCTGGTTTTCTGATCTATGCTGCGGAGTTCTGCCTTCGTCATTTCACTATTCCTGCGCTGTATCTGATTACTGGCACTGCCCAGTGTGTAGGCTTTTATCATATTTCCGGCGTTGAGTTTTACTTGAGTATCGCCTTGAGTCTCTGCATATATTCTTTCCTGATCGTGTCCTTCATCTCTTGGTGTTTTATATTATTATAATCATTTATTATTATTATTATTATTATTATTATTATTATTATAATCATTTATTATTTTATTAATTATTATTATTATTATTATTATTATTATTATTATTATTATTATATTATTCCGCCCTTCGGTCATTGGGTGAGAGTACTACCGAAACGTCAAGTAATAGATGAAAAGTTTGGACACCTGATATACAATTTTGACACATGGTACCTAATTTGGACACCTGTTATACAATTTGGACACCTATTATATAATTTGGACGCACGTTATTTCATTTGAACACCTGTTATTTAATTTGGACACCTGTTATACAATTTGGACACCTGTTATAATTTGGATGCATGTTATTTAATTTTGGACCAAACGGCTGTTATTTACTTTGGAGACAACCTTTGTTATACAATTTGGACCACCTGTTATGTAATTTGGACGCATGTTATTTAATTTGGAACACCTGTTATACAATTTGGTGGACCCACCTGTTTCTATTCAATTTGGGCACCTTGTTTATATAATTTTGGACACCTGTTTACATAATTTAGACACTTGTTTTATCATTTGGACCCTCCCGTTATACAATTTGGACACCTGTTATATAATTTGGACATTTGTTATATAATTTTGACACCTGTTACATAATTTGGACATCCGCTATGTAATTTTGACACCTGTTATTTAATTTGGACACCTGTTATACAATTTGGATGCATGTTATTTAATTTGGACACCTGTTATTTAATTTGGACACATGTTATACAATTTGGACACCTGTTATGTAATTTGGACGCATGTTATTTAATGTGGACACCTGTTATACAATTTGGACACCTGTTATATAATTTGGGCACCTGTTATATAATTTGGACACCTGTTACATAATTTAGACACTTGTTTTATCATTTGGACACCTGTTATACAATTTGGACACCTGTTATATAATTTGGACATTTGTTATATAATTTTGACACCTGTTACATAATTTGGACATCCGCTATGTAATTTTGACACCTGTTATTTAATTTCGACACCTGTTATACAATTTGGACACCTGTTATATAATTTGGAAACCTGTTATTTAATTTGGACACCTATTATACAATTTGGACACCTGTTATTTAATTTGGACACCTAGTATACAATTTGGACATCTGTTATATAATTTAGACACCTGAAATACAATTTGGACACCTGTTATACAATTTGGACACCTGTTATTTAATTTGGACACCTATTATACTATTTGGACATCTGTTATATAATTTAGACACCTGATATACAATTTGGACACCTAGTATACAATTTGGAAACCTGTTATATAATTAAACCACCTGTTGTACAATTGTGACACCTGTTACCTAATTTAGGCACCTGTTATACAATTTGGATACCTGTTATTTGATTTGGACATCCGTTTTTAATTTAGACACATGTTATACAATTTGGACATGTGTTATATAACTCGGACACCTGTATTCAATTTGTACATTTGTTATATAATTTGGATACCTGTTATTTGATTCGGACACCTGCTTAATTTAGACACCTGTTATACAATTTTGACACCTGTTACCTAATTTTGACACCTCTTATTTAATTTTGACACCTCTTATACAATTTGGACACCTGTTATATGATTTGGACACGTGTTATTTAATTTGGACACCTGTTATTTAGTTTGGACACCTGTTATACAATTTGGATACCTGTTACATAATTTAGACACCTGTTATATAATTTGGACATTTGTTATATAATTTGGACACCTGTTATATAATTTGGACACCTGTTATATAATTTAGACATTTGTTATTTCATTTGGACACCTGTTAAATAAATTTGGACACCTATTATTTAATTTGGACACCTATTATTTATTTTGGACACCTGTTATATAATTTGGACACCTGTTATTTAATTTGGACACCTATTATATAATTTGAACACCTGTTATATAATTTGGACACCTGGTATTTAATTTGGACATCTGTTATTTAATTAAGACACCTGTTATTTAATTTGGACACATGTTATATAATTTGGATACCTGTTATTTAATTTGGACACTTGTTATATAATTTGGACATTTGTTATATATTTTGGACTCTTGTCATACTATTTGGATACCTGTTATATAATGTGGACACCTGTTATACTATTTGGACACCTGTTACATAATTTAGACACTTGGTTTATAACTTGGACACCTGTTATACTATTTGGACACCTGTTACATAAGTTAGACACCTGTTTTATAATTTGGACGCCTGTTATATAATTCGAGAAAACGAGAAACTGCGATACAAACTCGATGGCATCCACATAACATTCTCCTGATTAATTGAAATTGTATTTATTTATACAAATAAAGAATAAATTAATACCTCGAATATCTGGTTGTAGATACAGCACAAAGTACTGCAGTAGGGTTGTATTACAACGAATACAAAACAGTATATCAGAAAGAATTTTAGATCTCTCCCTCTCCTTTTTTTTTTTTTTTTTTGCAGCCCTCCAACAATTCCAAAATTCTGTGTACCGGCAATTTCGAGAGAGTTATAAATTAAACCTCTATATATATATATTTTTTTTTTTACTTATACGGCAGAGAAAGTCAAATAGAGTCGACCATTTTGAATTTAGTGTTTTACTTAACAGTGCTAGGCTGGCTTAATCTAAAAACAGATTGGTGGAGGTTTTCTCTTGCCCGGTGAGTAAGCCTACTTTGTTGTTGCTGTTGTTGTTGGGGCAGGGGAGGGGTAGGAAAGGTCTTTGGAAAAGCCTGAAAAGGTGAAAGATACAGGAGTTTTGGGGTAGGATATTTTTCATTTATTTATTAGAATGATAATACAAAAAATAATTAATTATTCGCATGTTGAATAGTACAGAGCAATTAGCTCGTATAAAATATAGTATTTATTTTAATTTTTGTTGGTGAAACAACGCTCTATTTGACCGTAGATTATATCCTAATGGAATCTCTCTCTCTCTCTCTCTCTCTCTCTCGCACAACGAAAGTCAGGTACTCTAGCCTACGCTAATGAAATCTCTCTCTCTCTCTCTCTCTCTCTTTCTCTCTCTCTCTCTCGCACAACGAAAGTCAGGTACTCTGGCCTACGCTAATGAAATCTCTCTCTCTCTCTCTCTCTCTCTCTCTCTCTCTCTCTCTCTCTCTATCTCTCTCTTCTCTCCTTACACACAAACACCGCTTTAAACAGGAATTAATACCAAGCCAACCTGCGGGTGTGTCTCCTAGGCGAGAACATCGGAGAGAATTTATCATACAGAAAGGCAATTGTGTCTCTCCTCTCGAGGGAAATAAGTTGATTAAAGCTTTTTTTTCCCCTTTTCGGCGACATTCGAAACGACAGCCAGGACGATGCAAACCATTTAAACGGTGTAAACAATTTCAACAATATAAACGAAGCACGCAAAGCGTTTCCCCAGCTACATTTCTTTTTTTCTTTTTTTTTTTACAATAAATACGTTAGTGCCTATTTTTTGTTTATGTTTGTGCTTGTATCGTTACTTTCCAGGCCCTTAATGGTTGCTTTCTGTCACGTAACTTAAACTGCTTGTCATTAGTGACCCTGTGTCTAATTTTCGAAAGTCAACTAACATTGCCTCTTTTGTTCATTACTACTCCAATCACCATCAAAATGTTAAATTCTCTGTTTTTTCTGGGATGTTCCTAAGGGCTTTACGTGTCTGTAGCCCGCAGTTTATTGATGCTGAAATTAAAACTATTTATGATATTGCATTGAAACTTAAATACCCAATGACTTTTGTAGATGTGGCATGGAAAAGAGCTAGAAAAACATTTTATTCAACTAATGACAAACTTGAATTTAGTAAGCATAACATTCTAAAATTACCCTATGATGAAAGGTTTATAGATATTCCTAGAATTTTAAAGCATTTAACATAAATGTTGTTTTCAGTAATATTAATGTCAAGAGTTTAGTAATCAAAAATTCTCCTAATGATCTTCCAGGCTGCATAATATGAAATTCCTTGCAAAAAGTGTGATAAAGTCTATTACGGACAGACCGGTAAATCTCTTTCACAACGTCTCAAACAGCATCAATATTCTGTGAGAACTGGGCAAATATCAAATGCATTATTCGTACATATGAGAGATTTAGACCATCCTATTAACTGGAGTCCAGCAAGAGCCTTAATCCCATGTAATGGCACAGTTAAAAGGAATATCATTGAATCTTGTTTTATCAAATCAAATAATTGAAATGTTCTAAATTGAGGTCTTGGTTTATTTAAACTTGATGCTTTCATAATGAAAAAAGTTGTAGATAAATATAAGCAACAAAATTAATATATTCAGTTTTTACATGTTTTGGACTGTAAAGAAACATTGTAATTTCGGGTAGGGTCAAATCTGTTTAGGTTTGTGACCGTGTGATATCCGATAATCCTGGATTATCTCTTTTAATTTTTACCCTTTTGACAATTAACCATCTGGTATTCTTGATCTTGTTTTCTACCTGAGACCTTTCTCTCCAATTGTACTTCATTAGCTCCTTGACAATGTTTTAGTAAAGACGAAAGCGCTTGGATTTCTAACTATCAATTTCCTGTGGGATTCGCTTATATATATATATTTATATATATATATATATATATTATATATATCCTATTCCTTGAACATCCATCTATCCAGTCGAATAGAGACTACGACACCTCATAACGACTGTTAGAGAGGTTGGACAGGAAGATAAGGAGATCCAGAAAATAAAGGAGATGAACCACAAGGATATAATGGTTAGAGAGGCTGGACACCAAGAGTGGAGAAAGTAAGGGTTAATGGAGGTAAAGTAAAAGGCTTAAAAGTAGGTGCAATTATGGTGGTTCCTGAGCTTGTAGCATTTAAAAAAAATACTTTAAAAAAACTAAGAAAAAGCTAAAAAAAACTAAAAAAAAGTCTAAAAAACTTTTAAGAAAAAGAAAAAACTAAAAAAACAATCTCGAACATTCTCGCTCTCCTTCCTGACAACTACTTGGCATTCTTTAAAACAAAATTCCCGCATTTATGAATAAGAGAAGAATCTGAAAGAGAAATAAGTTTGCTTTCAAAACTCAAGGGAAACTCATCTCAAGTTCCCGAGCCTTGTGGTATAACGTTCTGAATGCTATTATGGAATGATGCTCTCTCTCTCTCTCTCTCAAGTATATGTATATATGTGTGTATTTATATAAAAATAAAGAGAGAGAGACAGAGAGAGAGAGAGACACCTTCCCTTGACCCCACCTCAAAACATAAAAAACACTTCCCTCAGTAGAATTGACCATCTAATGGAAACGAGGGGAAGGGCAGATGTGGGGGCGGGGTGTGGTGTTGTGGGGGGAGTGTTGTCAAGGGCAAGGGCTCCTACACCCATCCCCCCCCCCCCCCCCCCCCCCCCCCCCCCCCCGCCCCCCTTTTAGGATTGGATCCCATTAGTGTTTTCCAGTTTGGAGTGAGTCGAAGGCGAGCTAATCCTCTCCAATCCCTGAGCCCTCTAATCGACTGCAACCTGGCGAATACAAAACGCCCACTTCAGGCGCTTGTATGGGGCTCTCTCTCGCTCTCTCTCTCTCTCTCTCTCTCTCTCACTTCAAGTTCGACTTCATTTTGTTGTTGGAACCAAAGTCTGCTTTTTGATATACAAGAGTACAAATGGTTTTGACATCTGCAAGATTTTCCCCCGTTGAAATCTAATGATGTTAATCTCCAAATAAAACAATCTGATGAGGAAATGACCAGATTATTAAAATAACAAAATGTTTGAGACTGAATATTCCACAAAGCTGACGTCCAAAATTTAAAGGTTTATTTTGAGATATTGGGGGATGCATTTGTGCATGAATAAATTATGATGAAGGACAAGTGATGAAATACTCAAGAGAATATAAAATAATCCTGATTACTGGAAAGAAATTATGCATATATATATTATGGTTGGAGAAACAAGGCGTGTATATATATATATATATATATATATATATATATATATATATATACATATATATTTTGTATATATATATATATATATATATATATATATATATATATATATATACAATATACTATACATATATATATATATATATATATATATATATATATATATATATATATATATATACACTGAAACGTATACACAAGTTAAGAGCATATACTCTTGAGCAAGATGCTTGTGTATACATACAGACACAAATTGTGTCTATGTACGTATGTGCAAGGAAATGCGCGCGCGTGTGTGTGTGTGTGTGTGAGGGAGAAGTTATGGTTAGGCCTATGAATATTTTTCATTCTAATATACAATTTTATTAAAGTTCCACCATGCCCAAGTTACGACATCCTAAACAACCGCGGGGGACTTGTTGTAATGCTTCTCATATATATTCCGACCTGGGTGACTTTGTAGCGGATTCTCGTTTCACGATGGAGGTCCTTAGTATGTTTTGTCTTCTACCCAACGAAATTAGATGCTGTCTCTAAGCGTTCAAACTGCGAGTTTTATTGGAAAGCCCTGTAAAGGTTTTTTTTTTTTTTTTAAAGAAATATATAGTTTCTGTAGATTCGTCTTTTTAGCTGTATGGAGACGCGGCTACGGTTCTTTAGGCCACTAGCTGCAACCCCCCTTTCGTTCATTTTAATGTACCTCCGTTCATATTCTCTCTCACGCTCTCTTTCCCATCTTTCATACCACCCTCTGTTTGTTTCATGGTGCAGCTGCTTTCACGTTTTCCTTCTGTTTATACGAACGGTGAATGACCTCACAGTTCCCTGAGCTGGGTTTTCGACCTAAATTTTACTTTTCAATTCCAATAGAAGGATTCGTAAAATGAATATTAAAAGGAGTTGCGAGGAGAAAAACGTAAAAAATAAATCTACAGTTTGATAGAAGGAAAACGTCAAAATAAATCTACGGTTTGATAGAAGGAAAACGTCAAATAAATCTAAAACCAGTTTGATAGAAGGAAAACGCAAAATAAATCTACGGTTTTTGATCGAAAAGGAAACGTCAAATTAAATCTACGGTTTGATAGAAGGAAAACGTCAAAATAAATCTACGGTTTGATAGAAGGAAAACGTCAAAATAAATCTACGGTTTGATAGAAGGAAACGTCCCCAAAATAATCTACAAGTTTGATTGAGAACGGCAAAATAATCTACGGTTTTGGATAGAAGGAAAACGTCAAAATAACTCTACGGTTTGATAGAAAAGAGGAAACGTTTCAAAATAAATCTATAACGGTTTTGATAGAAGGAAAACGTAAAATAAATCTACGGTTTGTTGAATAAAAGAAGGGGGGGGGGGGGGCGAAAACGTCAAAATAAATCTACGGTTTGATAGAAGGAAAACGTCAAAATAAATCTACGGTTTGATAGAAGGAAAACGTCAAAATAAATCTACGGTTTGATAGAAGGAAAACGTCAAAATAAATCTACGGTTTGATAGAAGGAAAACGTCAAAATAAATCTACGGTTTGATAGAAGGAAAACGTCAAAATAAATCTACGTTTTTTTGATAGAAGGAAAAACGTCAAAATAAATCACGTTTTGATAGAAGGGGAAAACGTCAAATAAATCTACAGTTTGATAGAAGGAAAACTTCAAAATAAAGATCTAAAACTACGGTTTGATCGAAGGAAAAACCGCAAAAATTAAATCTAACGGATTGATAGAAGGAAAACGTCAAAATAAATCTACGGTTTGATAGAAGGAAAACGTCAAAATAAATCTACGGTTTGATAGAAGGAAAACGTCAAAATAAATCTACGGTTTGATAGAAGGAAAACGTCAAAATAAATCTTTTACGTTTTTCTGATAGAAGGAAAACGTCAAAATAAATCTAACCGGTTTTGATAAGGAAAAACTTCAAAAATAAATCTACGTTTTTGATTAGAAGGAAAACTCAAAATAATCTACAGGTTTGATTGAAGGAAAACGTCAAAATAAATCTACGGTTTGATAGAAGGAAAACGTCAAAATAAATCTACAGTTTGATAGAAGAACAACGTCTAAATAAATCTACAGTTTGATAGAAGAACAACGTCAAAATAAATCTACAGTTTGATAGAAGAAAAAGGAAAAATAAATTCAATTTGATTGGAAAAGAAGGTAAAAATAAATCTAGTTTAATAGGAGAAAAAGGTAAAAAACATATCTAGTTTGATAAGAGAAAAACGTCAAAATAAATCTACAGTTTGATAGGAAAAATGCGTCAAAATAAATCTAGTTTGATAGGAGAAAAACGTCAAAATAAATCTAGTTTGACAGGAGAAAAACGTAAAAAACAAAATCCAGTTTGATACCCTTCAGACTCAATCGGCTGAACAGTATACCGTCGTCCATTACGGAGCCACGTAAAGACAAATGATGTGAAATTCGACTATTTGTCTTCGTAGGGAATCGCTGTGAGGAACCGAGAAGAAACTGAGGACGAGGAATACGAGGAGGATGGGGAAGTGCTCGAAGGCGTGGGGAAGGGTTGGGTGGGGGGTTGGGGGGTTATGGGCGTAGATTCGGATATAATTGGTGATATATACATTGATGGAGATGGATTACAGTAGGTGAGGAGACAGTTTGATGGCGACGAGGATATCAGATAAGTGTGGTGACAGAGAGAGAGAGAGAGAGAGAATACCGATAAACATTAAGGAAACTAGGAAATTATAGATATAGAAGAGAGAGAGAGAGAGAAAGAGAGAGAGAGAGAGAGAGAGAATACCGATAAACATTAAGGAAACTAGGAAACTATTGATATAGGAGAGAGAGAGAGAGAGAGAGAGAGAGAGAGAGAGAGAGAGAGAGAGAGAGTACCAATAAAGATTGAGGAAACTTGGAAAATACAGATATAAGAGAGAGAGAGAGAGAGAGAGAGAGAGAGAGAGAGAGAGAGAGAGAGAGAGAGTATTTACCATTGAACATTAAGAAAACTAAGGAAATATACCGATATAGGAGTAGAACAACGAGAGATAGAGAGAGCGAGAGAGAGAAAACCCATAAACATTAAGGAAACTAGGAAAATATATTACATATACTAGGAGTGGAGAGAGAGAGAGAGAGAGAGAGAGAGAGAGAGAGAGAGAGAGAGAGAGAGAGAGAGAGAGAGAGAAAATCCCAGTAAGTGGAGGGAGAAAGAAAATTTTTTTACTTCCTCATTCTACCGTATCGTTAAAATACAATTATGAAAACCCGCAAGATTACTCTTTTTCAATCTCAAAAAAACGTCATTATTATTATTATTATTATTATTATTATTATTATTATTATTATTATTATTATTATTATTCCGCCCTTCGGTCATTGGCTTAGAGTACTACCGAAACGTCCAGTAATAGATGAAAAGTTTGGACACCTGATATACAATTTGGACACCTGTCATATAATTTGGACACCTGTTATACAATTTTGACACATGTTACCTAATGTGGACACCTGTTATACAATTTGGACACCTGTTATATAATTTGGACGCATGTTATTTAATTTGGACACCTGTTATTTAATTTGGACACCTGTTATACAATTTGGACACCTGTTATGTAATTTGGGCACCTGTTATATAATTTGGACACCTGTTACATAATTTAGACACTTGTTTTATCATTTGGACACCTGTTATACAATTTGGACATTTGTTATATAATTTTGACACCTGTTATATAATTTGGACATCCACTATATAATTTGGACACCTGTTATACAATTTGGACACCTGTTATATAATTTGGACACCTGTTATTTAATTTGGACACCTGTTATATAATTTGGACATCTGTTATATAATTTGGTCACCTGATATGCAATTTGGACACCTATGATAAAATTTGGACATCTGTTATATAATTTGGATACCTGTTATTTAATTTGGATACCTATTATACAATTTGGACATCTGTTATATAATCTGGACACCTGTTATATAATTTGGACACCTGATATACAATTTGGACATCAAATATACAATTTGGACACCTGTTATATAATTAGACCACCTGTTGTACAATTGTGACACATTTTACCTAATTTAGACACCTGTTATACAATTTGGATACCTGTTATTTGATTTGGACATCCGTTTTTTAATTTAAACACCTGTTATACAATTTGGACACCTGTTATATAATTCGGACACCTGTATTTAATTTGGACACTTGTTATATAATTTGGATACCTATTATTTGATTTGGACACCTGTTTAATTTAGACACCTGTTATACAATTTTGACACCTGTTACCTAATTTGGACACCTGTTATTTAATTTTGACACATCTCACACAATTTGGACACCTGTTATATAATTTGGACACATGTTATTTAATTTGGACATACGTTATACAATTTGGACACCTGTTACATAATTTAGACACCTGTTATATAATTTGGACATTTGTTATATAATTTTTCACCTGTTGTATAATTTGGACACCTGTTATATAATTTAGACATTTGTTATTTCATTTGGACACCTGCTATTTAATTTGGACACCTATTATTTAATTTGGACACCTGTTATATAATTTGGACACCTGTTATTTATATGGACACCTATTATTTAATTTGGACACTTGCATAATTTCGACACCTGTTATATAATTTGAACACCTGTTATATAATTTGGACACCTGTTATTTAATTTGGACATCTGTTATTTAATTAAGACACCTGTTATCTAATCTGGACACCTGTTATATGATATGGATACCTGATATACAATTTGGACACCTGTTATATAATTCGGACACCTGTATTTAATTTGGACATTTGTTATATAATTTGGATACCTGTTATTTGATTTGGACACCTGTTTAATTTAGACACCTGTTAAACAATTTTGACACCTGTTACCTAATTTGGACACCTCTTATTTAATTTTGACACCTCTTATACAATTTGGACACCTGTTATATAATTTGGACACATGTTATTTAATATGGACGCCTGTTATTTAATTTGGACACCTGTTATACAATTTGGACACCTGTTACATAATTTAGACACCTGTTATATAATTTGGACATTTGTTATATAATTTGAACACCTGTTATATAATTCAGACATTTGTTATTTCATTTGGACACCTGTTAAATAATTTGGACACCTGTTATTTTATTTGGACACCTATTATTTAATTTGGACACCTGTTATATAATTTGGACATCTGTTATTTAATTAAGACACCTGTAATTTAATTTGGACACGTGTTATATAATTTGGATACCTGTTATTTAATTTGGACACCTGTTATATAATTTGGACATTTGTTATATATTTTGGACTCTTGTCATACTATTTGGATACCTGTTATATAATGTGGACACCTGTTATACTATTTGGACACCTGTTACATAATTTGGACACTTGGTTTATAACTTGGACACCTGTTATACTATTTGGACACCTGTTACATAATTTAGACACTTGGTTTATAACTTGGACACCTGTTATACTATTTGGACACCTGTTACATAAGTTAGACACTTGTTTTATAATCTGGACGCCTGTTATATAACTCGAGAAATCGAGAAACTGCGACACAAACTCGATGGCCTCCACATAACCATTCTCCTGATTAATGAAAATGTATTTATTTATACAAATAAAGAATAAATTAATACCTCGAATATCTGGTTGTCGATAGAGCCCAAAGTACTGCAGTAGGGTTGTATTACAACGGATACAAAACAGTATATCAGAAAGAATTTTAGATCTCTCCCTCTCCTTTTTTTTTTTTTTATGCAGCCCTCCAACAATTCCAAAGTTCTGTGTACCGGCAATTTCGAGAGAGTTATAAATTAAACCTCTATATTTTTTTTTTTTTACTTATCCGGCAGAGAAAGTCAAATAGACTCGACCATTTTGAATTTAGTGTTTTACTTAACAGTGCTAGGCTGGCTTAATCTAAAAACAGATTGGTGGAGGTTTTCTCTTACCCGGTGAGTAAGCCTACTTTGTTGTTGCTGTTGTTGTTGGGGCAGGGGAGGGGTAGGAAAGGTCTTTGGAAAAGCCTGAAAAGGTCTGAAAAAGGTGTTGTTTTGCGTTGGGTGAAAGATACAGGAATTTTGGGGTAGGATATTTTTTATTTATTATTAAAATGATAATACAAAAAATAATTAATTATTCGCATGTTGAACAGTACAGAGCAATTAGCTCGAATAAAATATAGCGTATTTATTTCAATTTTCGTTGGTGAAACAACGCTCTATTTGAATCCTAATGGAATCTCTCTCCTCTCTCTCTCTCTCTCTCTCTCTCTCTCTCTCTCTCTCTCTCTCCTTACACACAAACACCGCTTTAAACAGGAATTAATACCAAGCCAACCTGCGGGTGTGTCTCCTAGGCGAGAACATCGGAGAGAATTTATCATACAGAAAGGCAATTGTGTCTCTCCTCTCGAGGGAAATAAGTTGATTAAAGCTTTTTTTTTTCCCCTTTTCGGCGACATTCGAAACGACAACCAGGACGATGCAAACCATTTAAACGGTATAAACAATTTGAACAATATTTTACGATAAATACGTTAGTGCCTATTTTTTGTTTATGTTTGTGCTTGTATCGTTACTTTCCAGATCCTTAATGGTTACTTTCTGTCACGTAACTTAAACTGCTTGTCATTAGTGACCCTCTGATTGATTGATCGAGTGCTTAAGATTGTAACGCTGACCTGACTCCTGTGGAATCAACAAGAAACAGTGAACAATATATATATATATATATATATATATATATATATATATATATATATATATATATCTATATATATATATATATATATATATATATATATATATATATATATATATATACAAGAACTCTGAACATCCATCTATCCATTCACTTGGAGACTACTACACCCCATACCCCAACCCCCACCACCCCCGCACCACCAAACAGCCGTTCATTCACAGCCGACCGACACAGGAAGGCGGGTCGTGCAAAATTCATTTTCAGTGTTATCCAGTTCATATTGCCAGATTCGTATCGCGTATAATTGTTTGTCGTACACTACACAACACCCCCCCACCCCCATCCTTCCCCATTCCCCTTCCACCCCCCCCCCCCCTCTCTCTCTCTCTCTCTCTCTCTCTCTCTCTCTCTCTCTCTCTCTCTCCCCCTGACCCAATGTCCAACACACTTTGCCAATTGGGGTCTAAGTTGACAAATGACCTTTCGCGATACGTGAGAATTTTGTGATGTTTTGCAATATGAATGTGCAATGTTGACATAACTAACCTGTGTGGAGGAGGAAGAATGTTTCCCTTAGAAAAAAAAATGCGAAAAGGGGGATTCGGCGAGACAAAAATGCTTGTTTAAAGGAAGCGACCTCGAGAGGAATAAGGGGAAATGTGTTTTGAATATCTTGGCAATGGTTGC
>NC_061105.1:7971237-8013737 GCF_015104395.2 Macrobrachium nipponense | reverse complement strand
TCGTCAGGCGCCGAAGTGTCGGGAGAAACGCAGCGAAATATGGTGCAATACCTCGTCTTGATTCATCTAAGAAGTTCCGGTAATCTCGGGAGTCTGTGACGCTCGCCGAAAGGCCCCGCCCCCTGAATGCCGTATAAATACGAAGGACGAAGTAGGAGAAAACAGAGATCGTCAGCGAGAGATCACCAGTTAGTCACAGAGAGATATCCTCAGTAAGAGCCACAGATCAGATTATCGGTGAGAGATCAGCAGCAGCAGAGATCATCCGAGAGAGATAAGAGAAAAAGGGACCGACGAAGGATCGGAAGAAAAGTTGCTCGAGAGTTGGTTGAATTCTGGTCTAGTCGTCTTCAGGAGTGGACGACCGAGTTATCTCGACGTTGAGCAGACTTCAGAGAAGAAAATGTCCTGCTAGAGGTTTTGGGGAGTTCCTGCCTTTCAAGTATCAAGAGTAGACTTTATTTTCTGCATTACGGAGTCAAGAGGACGTCTGCAATCTCCGTTCTCCTTTGTGAAGCCATCGCTTTGAGTCGCTAACCTAAGTAGCAAGTATTTGAATTACCTCACTGTTCCCCCAGTTCATGCAGTGTAAGATTCTATTGTTTTATGTAAATAGGAGATACCATTCTGCATTTACCTTTGTTAGTAAGCTTGTAAATAAACCTTTGTTGTGTTAGTGTTTCTTTCTATATTCGTATCCCCAGTTTCAACTGTTGGTATTGAAATATTTTTTTTTGTTTATTTCATATCGAACCTGAAGCGGACCTCTCTCAGAGGCCGTAACATTGTGGCGACCTTGCTTAGGCTATCAACACTTTAACAGTTTGAAACGGAGAATATAAAAAGAACCAGAATGAGTGAGATGGTGAAAGAGTTTATTGAGTCAGGCAAGCTCCTAGGTCTAGAGGGGAACGATCTCCGTGAGTATGTTGAAAAGAAAGAAAGAGAGAAGTATGAGAGAGATGAAAGAGCGGCTGAGAGAGAGGAAAGAGCAGCTGAGAGGGAAGTGCAGCAAGCGAGAGAAGTAATGAAAATGCAGCAGGAGGAGAGAGAGAAAGAGCGTATGCATGAGCAGGAAGAGAGAGAGAAAGAGCGTATGCATGAGTTGGAAATTGCTCAGTTAACGGAAATTACTCACAACAGTCGGACAGGCGAGAACAAAAACGAAGCTGATACGTTAGGTATGGGTGCAGTGCTAAAATTAGTACCAAAGTTTGGTGAGGAAGATGTTACGACATATTTCATGTGTTTTGTGAAGTTAATGGAATGAGTAGGTTCTCCTAAAGAAATGTGGACTTTATATTTGCAGTCAGTTTTGAGTGGTAGAGCGCTTACTGTGTATAGTTGCATGTCTAAGGAGGAATGTGATAATTATGATATCGTGAAAGAAACTGTTCTTAGCACGTACAGGCTAGTACCGGAGGCGTACCGTAAGAAATTTAGAAATTTGAGAAAGGATGAAAATATTACGTATGTAGAATACGGTAAGAAGTTAGAAAGGCTGTTTTTTTATTAGTTAACTCCTGCTAAAGTTGATGATTTTGATAGTTTGAAGAACTTAGTGTTGTTAGAAAACTTCAAAGATAACGTATCCCCTGAGATTAAACTTTATATAGAGGATAGGCGAGAAGTATCTTTTGCAGGAGCAACTAGGCTAGCAGACGAATATAGTCTAACTCATAATTTGAGTGTTAGTAAGAAAAGAAATGATCCAGTCTGGTAGAGTACAAAGCAGTAAAGGTTTCAGTCCCAGTAATAGCAATGCAAGTAAAAGTGACTATTCCTGTTATACATGCGGAAAACCTGGTCACACGTCTAAGGTTTGTAAGAGTAAAATGGCATCTAGTGGTTCAGAATTAACTTGTTTCCGATGTAATGGGAAAGGGAATTTAGCGAGAAATTGGTCAGTAGAAAGGAAGGACAGTAAGAAACCAGTATCGCTAGTTAACCTTTTGTCAAGTAGGAATGATGTGATGAGAGAAATTAGGAAAATTTTTGGTGAATTTCTGTCAGAAGGCGTAGTTTCCTCTCTTGGAGGAGTAGATTCGAGAGAAGTAGTCTTGCTTCGAGACACAGGAGCTGCTGTCTCGCTGATTAGGAGAGAGTGTGTGCCGAACAGGGCAGAAATCAATATGGAAGAGAAAGTCATGTTAGGTGGATTTCCTAACACTTGTGTTTTTTGTCCTTTGTTGAAGTTGAATTTAGAAAGTCAGGTAGTGTCAGGAGAAGTGAAACTTGGCAGTTGTGGACAGTTTGCCCATCGAAGGCGTTGACATTATTGTCGGTAATGACTTAGCTTTATCCAAGAATGTGAATCCTGTTGTGAGGAATATTCCAGTGCCTGAAATGGTAGTAACTAGGTCGGGTTTAGATACAGACATAGACTACGATCATAATTTGTTCGTGGATTCGAACGAGAGTGAGTTCGTGGATTCAAACGAGTGTGAGTTCGTGGATTTGAACGAGAGTGAGTTTGTGGATTCGAACGAGTGAGTTAGAGGTAGCGAGGTTGATCTTGGTATGAGTGTGGCTGAGAGACCGGACTCTATCGATGTTGACATTGATAGCCCAATGGAAGGCGTAGCTGTCGAGAGTAACATAGTAAATGTACCAGTATCTAGTCCTAGTTACGGTGATGAATTAGGCTCTAACAATTTGGATAAGGATGAGCTAGTAAAGTTGCAGAGAGAGGATGAGACACTAACCCGAATTTTTTAATGTGAGCTGGATGATCTTGATGATGTGTGTAAGGAAACATTTTGTGTAAAGGACGAAGTTTTGTGTCATGTTCGTCCTAAGTCAGGTAGCGAAGGGGGAATCACAGAAAAATTAGTAGTTCCTAGGAAGTTTCGTGAGCTATTTTTGAAGTTAGCACATGATGAGCAAGGACATTTAGGAGTAAATAAAACTTTCAGGTGTATTAGCAGGCCGTACTTTTGGCCTAAAAGGAGAAGTGACGTGAAGAGGTATGTTTTAAGCTGTCATGAATATCAAATTGCTGGGAAACTGAATCAAGTAATTACCAAAGTTCCGTTGTGGAATATTCCTTCAGTAGGCGAATCTTTTGAGAATGTATTTATAAATATGTTCGGACCTTTGCCTAGAAGTAAGGGTAGAGATGATTGCTTAACTAATCTTGAGTATTATAAAAACAATTTAAGAGATTGTTGGCAACTAGCGGAGGAGAACGGAAGCCCGAACGCAAGTCAATGGGGAACTGAAGGAAAACATGAGGAGAGGGGAGATATATATCTCAGAATTAATGTGGGTAAGAGTAGAGCAAAGTCAGTGAATGTAAACTTGCCTGTGCCCTTGGTAATTGTGTCCCAGAAAGAGAAATTAGTTTTGAGAAAGACGCAAGAGGTGTCTTATTCTTTCAAAGTTTTGAGCAGAGTTCAGAAAACGGAAAAAGTAAGAGAGAAGGATAATGTATTAGCTGATAGCATCTCTAGAGATTTCTCAGAATGAGCAGCCTAATAACTGTTTCTGTTATCGCACAAGTGAGTGTGTGAGTGGAGAAGCGTGCTTGTTTGACTGGATTAAAACTTTATGCAAAATTGTTTCCCTGCTGTTTAATTCTTGTTTCTCTTTAGAAAAAAAATAAAATCAGTTGATTTCATTTTTTTCTCTTTTGGGGGGGGCATGTGATGGTAATTGCTTCATGGCAAGGAAAGATAAAGGAAAGGAAAACGCATTTTCGAGAAGTTCGGCAGCAAGGAAGCATTAGCACATTGTGTTGGAGGTGCCTGTTCTCATGATGGTTCTAGAATCGGCAGGAGTGTTGTGGAACTCGTCAGGCGCCGAAGTGTCGGGAGAAACGCAGCAAAATATGATGCAATACCTCGTCTAGATTCATCTAAGAAGTTCCGGTAATCTCTGGAGTCTGTGACGCTCGCCGTAGGCCCCGCCCCCAGAATGCCGTATAAATACGACGGACGAAGGAGAAAACAGAGATCGTCAGTGAGAGATCACCAGTTAGTCACAGAGAGATATCCTCAGTAAGAGCCACAGATCAGATTATCGGTGAGAGATCAGCAGCAGCAGAGATCATCCGAGAGAGATAAGAGAAAAAGGGACCGACGAAGGATCGGAAGAAAAGTTGCTCGAGAGTTGGTTGAATTCTGGTCTAGTCGTCTTCAGGAGTGGACGACCAAGTTATCTCGACGTTGAGCAGACTTCAGAGAAGAAAATGTCCTGCTAGAGGTTTTGGGGAGTTCCTGCCTTTCAAGTATCAAGAGTAGACTTTATTTTCTGCATTACGGAGTCAAGAGGACGTCTGCAATCGCTGTTCTCCTTTGTGAAGCCATCGCTTTGAGTCACTAACCTAAGTAGCAAGTATTTGAATTACCTCACTGTTCCCCCAGTTCATGCAGTGTAAGATTTTAATTTTTTATGTAAATAGGAGATACCATTCTGCATTTACCTTTGTTAGAAAGTTGTAAATAAACCTTTGTTGTGTTAGTGTTTCTTTCTATATTCGTATCCCCAGTTTCAACTGTTAGTGTTGACATTTTTTTTTTAATTTATTTTATATCGAACCTGAAGCGGACCTCTCTCAGAGGCCGTAACAGACATCTACAAACAAACAAACAAATAAACAAAACAGTTTCACGGTGTTTATAGTATGTTTATAACTTGGTACTCGACACCCACAAAACAAACGAAATACCAGTTCCAACATCATCAATTTCCCGATACTTGCCAATCAGAAACAGCTGATGATTCGTCAGCAGTTGTCGCTGTGCAAACTGACCAGTCATTTCGGAATCCTTGCAACCCATTGGAATAGGAATAGAGGTTCCCGTTTTTCAGGAATCTCATCCTTTTCATCTCATTATATTTTAAACTAGTAAAATATGTGCCGAAGTTTCTTCATAATGCTGTATGAAACTCTCAGCCGGCAGTGGTGACCTGTGTTGTTGCGTTGCCAGACGCATAATCATGTCTAACCTTAACCTTTAAAAAAAATAAAAACTCCTGAGGCTAGAGGGCTGCAACTTCTTATGCCTGATGACTGGAGGGTGGATGATCAACATGCCAATTTGCAGCCCTCTAGCCTCGGTAGTCTGTAAGATCCGAGGGCGGACAGGAAAAATAAGCGGCGGACGTACAGACAAAAACCATCTCAATAGTTTTCTATTACAGGAAACTTACTTAAAAGCCTCCGCCATCAATTTCAGGGTCCATGATATTCAAAACAGCCTCTATTTCACGGTCCTTGACATTAAGAATGAGACTATGGTCTCTTGGGAGAGGTGAGAGAGAGCAGTGTTCCCATCCAGTGTCCTTGTCACTGGATGTTTCTTTCCAGACTTTTTCCTTTCCATGTTTTGTTTCTATGTTCTTTCTTTATTTTTCTTCTTCTTTTACTATTTCTTCGTTTGCATCTATGTCTGTTTATGAATTTTGTCGTTTTCGTACACTTCTGAATGTCGATTGACGAAGATGTAGGAAATACTTTGTACTTTGTTAATGTTCTCTTGTGTGGATGTACTCAGGGTGTAAAGCTGAGGGAGAGAGAAAGAGAGAGAGAGAGAGAGAGAGAGAGAGACTGAATGGACCTAATTCCTGAACGTAAAAGGGAACTTGACGTTTGGTGTAAGGAAAAAATGAAGTAAAAAGGACATCAAATGAAAAGGTTAGAAAATGAAAGCCGGTCTAGGACTCTCTCTCTCTCTCTCGCTCTCTCTCTCTTTCATCCTAAATCCTTCGGGATTGAAGCTAACCAAATAAACCCAGAATAACACTGTCAGTCTCTTAAAAACCTATAAAAACCTCTCCCCCCCTGATAAAACATCATTAAAAACCATGAAAGCACTCCCCCAGAGAAAAAAACTATATGCACCACTAAACCTCTCCCCCTGATAAAAACCCATAAAAAAAAACCATCGAATCTCCCCCCCCCCCACAAACCCCCCCGGTAAAACCCATTGAATCTCGCCCCCACTATAAAACCTATAAAAACCATTGAACCTCTCCCCCTTATTAAACCCATAAAGAACCAATGAATCCCTCCCCAACTATAAAAACCTTTAAAAGCTATTGAATCTCTCCCCCTGATAAAAACCCATGAAAACCATGAAACCGCTCCCCCAGAGAAAAACCTAAAGCACCCTTAAACCTCTCCTCCCCCTGATAAAAACTTTGAAACTCCTTTCCCCCCCCTTTAAAAATCCATAAAAACCACTGAACCTTACTCCCGAAAAACCATAAAAACCGTGACCCCCCCCCCCTCCCCCCCCAAAAAAAAAAAAAAAAAAACATAAAAACCATTAAACCCTATCCCCAGGAAAAGACCATGAATCCTTTTGCTCTAAAGAAGAATTATTAAACCCCTCCCCCGACCAATAAAACCATGAACCCTCTCTCTCAGAATATCCATAAAAACCATGAACAACACCCCCCCCCCCTCCCCCCCCCCCAAAAAAAAAAAAAAACATGAATCCTCTTGACACCCCATAACCAAAAGGCCATCAGGACTCGGTTCTCTTGCAACCAGATTGAGTTTTGAGAAGTTTGCTTATTGATTTTTCTATCAAGATAAGGAAGGTGTCCGGAGAGAGAGAGAGAGAGAGAGTCTCAAGGCCTTTAACCTTTGGTCTAAAGTCCGTCAAAATTGCAGATTCAAATAGGCTCTGGGATTCCATTTTCTGGGGCTATCCTGTTCACCTTTTTAGCACAGGCTTCTATATATAGGACAGTATATTTAACCTATCCTATAGGTCCTGGTCAAAGAGGAACTAACGAGCGACGTCCTCAGGCAAGGTCGACGGACGTTTAGAAATATAATCCCGGTCAATGGCTTACTTAATTTTTTTTCTTGGTGGAATATGAATTTGTCATTCACCATCTTTTGAATGTAGAGGCAATTAAACTGCAGGTTTGGATATTTTCCTTATGAATTCTATTTTAGTTGTCAGAGAGAGAGAGAGAGAGAGAGAGAGAGAGAGAGAGAGAGAGAGAGAGAGAGAGAGAGACAGAGAAGGAGGTCTGCTGGTAGATCTTTCATTCCCAAATCCGCAGCATTTTAATGGCAGTCTTTATAATCAAAATTAAAACTTTTGTATCATATTCCAATGTCATTTTAGGTCAAGCTTTCTTATCAATTTTTAACGATGACATATTGAGATATACAAAAAAATAAGGAAAAGTAAAAAATAGATTGAAGTAAATGTAAAAGAATTTTATAAGTAAAAAAAATTAGTTTTTTAATAAATAAAAAAAATATAAGGAAAAGTTGAAATAAATTAAAATTAATGTATTAGAATATAAAAAGTAAAAAAACCGCTTCTGTAAAAAGTTTTGAAAAAATAAGGAAAAGTAGAATTAAATTAAAGTAAATGTAAAAGAATTTAAAAAGTACAGAAAAAACAGCTTTTTAAAAAAATATATAAGGAAAAGTGAAAGTGGTTGTTAGGATAATGATGAAGTAATAAAAGGGAATAAGAAGAGACGGAGTGAACTGAGGGGAAAAGGATAATGCGAAATGAAAAGAGAAATGAGAGATGTGAACAATTAGAGGGTCTTTGAAGAAGTAAGCTATTGAAAGAAAGATAGCCGGAAATGAACAGAATAGAGAGAGCTGAATAGCCATACAATTTAGGAGGTCAGTGTCTTGTGTGTATGTGTGTATGTGCGTATGGTAAAGTGTTAGAAGGTATGTGGGGCCTGATGTGGACCTATGGGTTCGGACCACCCGACCAAGACGGTCAAAAATGTTTTATATGTTCCTACATTGATAGAAATGAGTTACATTCTCTGAACACATAATTATGCTCTATTGAAAATTCATCACCTTTACACTCCCGGAGCAATAAATATATATTTATTTATCCATTTATTTGTTTATTTATTTGTTTACTGGCTTATTTCTTCATGCTTTATTTATTTATTTATTTATTTATTTATTTATTTATTTATTTATATGCCTGGAGCTAATGAGAAATCATGGATTCTTTGAAGGGATCAACTGTCAGTAAATTAGTGGTGGGGAGGGGGGCCATTTTTGGTTGTTGTACCTGGGGGTCGGGGGTGGAGCGGATCTCCTGACGCCCAATTGAGTTTTTCTGATTCTGCCTTATTTTACCCAATCCATTTAGAGACAGAGGAAGATAGAAAGATGTAAATAGAAGACAATGATAAAAGGGGCACTAGAAAAATATTGGTGAATAAGGAAGGATACGAGAAAGGGAACACGATAAACAAATCAAGGGATAAAGCTAATTTAAGGAAATAAAATAGAAGAAGAAGATAGAATGACAAAAAACAACGGAATGTGAAAACCGTGAGAGGTAATGGAAGATAAATGAATGGCAAATAAAGACAAAAACAATGGAAAGGGGAAAAAGTGAAAAATAAAGCCTTAAAGAGGAATAAGTATTGAGAAGATGCGAGAGTAAGAAAATAACATAGAGGTTGCAGATAAAAGATAACAAAGGATGATATAATTGTATATCAAATTTCCTCAAAATGCTGATAAATTAAATTACACATTGATCTGAAATGGATGTATATATAAATTTAGCTTTTATGGAAATTAAGTACAGAATTATTCAATTCTTATTTGATGTAGACGAAATGAACTTACACTGAATAAATAACAAGGCGTGATCCTACCTCCAGCTTACTCGGGACGCCTGCAAGATTTTTCCCTCATGCATAAGTTGTAATCATTATATTCCTGACTTTTAACGTAAATTAAAACGTGCTAATATCTATGGTCAAATAGAGCCTTGTTTTACCAACGAAAATTTAAAAAAATTACGTTGTATTTCATTAGGAATAATTGTTCGGGACTGTTGAACATGCACATTATTTATTTTTAACATTTTCATTCTAATAAATCTATCACAAATATCCTATCCTGAAATTCCTGTTTCTCTAACTTAACGCGAAACTCCTTTTCCAGACCTTTTCAGATCTTCCTCAGACCTTTCCTACCCCCCAACAACAACAAGAAAATAGTTTTTAGGCTTACTCCCCGGGTAAGCGAAAACCAAGATAAATGATCAAAAGTCAATACAGATACCTAAGAGGTAAACTAAAGATCTTATTTCATTCACTCATGTAAATATTATTATAATTATATCTTTCTTTCTTTACCAAAAGAGATACGAGCTCCGGCGTTTTAAGAGAGAACTAACTCACGGTTATTAAAAACTTTTCAGCAACTGCAAATTTCCCCTGTGAAATATTATTAACCGCTACAGAGCCTCCGGCGGTGGCAACTTTTAGGATCCTTTCCTGGCCCGGGCCAAAAATAATCCGCGTTACGCAAGAGGTTCGTAATTTGCCAGCATTAGGCAAGGGGACTGTTTTGTACCTTTTATGTTAATACAATTATATGTATATATATATATATATATATATCTATATATATTATATTATATATATATCATATAATCATGCGTTGTTTTAAGGAAACAAGAAAATATCTGTTAATCTGTTTTTCTAATACCTACCCCATTCTTGTGATTTTTACATCACAAAAACTTTGGGCATATCTCTTTTTTATTTAGATGTCCTGACACCAGGTATGTGGCAGCGTTGCAAACGCGCTGGACACTTGGGGAACTTGTTCCTATCATCTTGGGGAACTTGTCCCCATAACTTGGGGAACTTGTTCCTATCATCTTGGGGAACTTGTCCCCATAACTTGGGGAACTTGTCCCCATAACATGGGGAACTTGTCCTCATCACTTGTGGGAACTTGTCATAATCACTTGGGGAACTTTTCCCATCACCTCGGGGAACTTGTCCTCATCACTTGGGGAACTTGTACCCCTCACTGGGGGGATCTTATCCCCATCACTTGGAGGAACTTGTCCCCCTCACTTGGAGAACTTGTCCCCACACCTGGGGAACTTGTCCCCATCACTTGGGGAACTTGTCTCCATCTCTTGGGGATCTTGTCTTCATCTCTTGGGGAACTAGTCCCCATCACTTGGGGGATCTTGTCCCCATCACTTGGAGAACTTGTCCCCATTACCTTGGATTGTTAAGTTGCTGCTATTCCTTTCTGTCTGTTTTACTCTGAGCTTCTCACCAAAGCAATAAAGTGATCCAGCTGGCCTGAAACGAAGGGAGAGAGAGAGAGAGAGAGAGAGAGAGAGAGAGAGAGAGAGAGAGAAGAGGTTCCTCCAACACCAGGCAAACAATCGCCTCTTTACTCAGCTCTCCTTTGCCCACGCCTAAAAGGACACTCAGGTTCGAAGTTCCACGAAATTTCGTCGGCGGAACAATGTCCAGGTTTCGTTAATTGCGACCAGCGTTGTCCACTCTCATTTAACTTATTCCGCTTAACTGGGATAAGGGGTTTCCATAGAAAGACATTATTTCCTACTGATTTGTACCTTTTTAGCTGGTGAATCAGAGATGGGCCCCTGTGCTAAAAAAAGTAAATTAAAAATGAAAAAGATGGAAAAAAATCCAGGACATTGGCTGATTCTTATATCTACACAGAACACTCTAAAGCGATGCAATTATTATTATTATTATTACTTGCAAACTTACCCATCGTAAAATACGGGGGCAGAAGTGAAAAATTTATATGTACTATTTGTTCAGCAATATTAAAATAAGGGCGATTTTTATACATACATACTACAGAACCTCTTTGTACACAATATTATCAATTTGTAACTACTCAGATTCTTGTCAAGGTAGTTGTACGAAATTCATATCAGAATAAATATGAGAGCCACGGTGAGTTTCTTGAACATAATTTATCATATTTACACCCTACCATACAATGCAGACGACCGCATTATTGTGAGTTGAAATTTAAGAAAATTACAAATCAAACGATATCGCAAATATGCAGCGCCGTGCTATAATATATAATCGTAAATCATCTGACACGCACGATATTAATGTGATAGATATAACGAAAACTTACCTTGACATTGAGTTACATCCGCCTTCCGCCTTTAAACACTGTTTCGATTATATAGTCCTTATGTAACGATTTGTCGTGTATAAACGTTCCGTCTCTTTCGCAATGATTTAAAAAAAATTGAGCAACGACTTCGTGGAAGTCACTCTGTGATACTGTGTGCATGACCTGATGCAGGACATTATATAGGTATAGTACCGATCTGCCGTGGTGGTTCTTAAATGTACTCTCCCATTGGTTGGAGATAAAAATAAGAGAGTTCGCACAGAAATTTGCGTAGTGACCGATCGCAGTAATTTTGACACTCACCCAGAATAAGTGAGCTAGGCTGGATTCACTAAAGCGGAAACCACGAGCCCGCTTCTGAGCAGTCACTATGCAGGTCTTACGTAACGACCCTTCACTTCATCGTAGGATGCCGGTCTCTTACTTAGGACTTTTTGCCGAAGCCACTTGTGTACCACGGATGTCCTGTATCGGCGTTTAGCGAGTTCAATGTTTAATTCAAGTTTCAATTATTCTGAGTCGTCTATACAACATCACATTCCAATGTTTTCTGCTCGCTAATTAACCGACGTTTATTAAACGCCTCTATATCGTCTGTCTGCCAGTTAAGAATGAACAACTTTATCTATGTTAAATTTATTTCATTTATTTAATGCTAACTGAACTCGTTCGCTTAAAAAAAGCGGGTCTGACTTATATTCTTCGAAACTATTTTGCCAGTCTGCCAGTCAAATAATCGTGGTGTATATCATAGTCATATCAGTGACGTAGTCAAGTGGTGCGACCTAATTATCAACGGGTCGCGCTATGCGTCGCTCAGCGTTTGTTGGACGATCCATGTGAATTGTGGCGGGGGGGGGGCGGCTTTCAGGGTTTAAAGGGTGTGAATGAGAAGGCCAGATTGATGGGAAACTGCCTGCTCCGTAACTGGAACGGAAACTGGTTGTCCGAAGGCATCAGAGGAATCCGGGGGATGAACACAGGTTTGCCGTTGTGAGAGGCCGTTGCTATCACTGCTTCGATGACGTGGGAGTTTAGCTCCTTAACAGTGTATACCTCGTTCCGTTGCAATGTTCATCGGCAGGATCGAAATTCCGAAGCAACATTACCGGGCAGTACTTCTTCAACGTTATTCTGTGCACTGGCAGTCCCGATGGATTTAAGTTATTCAAAAAATCTTGCAGATATTGATGATAATTTTCATCTTCTATTGTGTTCGAGCTGAAATATTCGCGACTTTCTCCGGGGAAGTTGTACATAAATTATGTATGAAAAATCGTAAAGTAACTAAGTCTACGGGAATAACCAGCCTCGTTTCACGGCCAGAAACAGCTCCGTTTCAGGGATTCCCTTCTCACCCACACCCCTTACAAAGGAGGGGGGTAGGGTGGATGAAACCCCATTACAAACCATCTTAGGGGTCCCCACCATAACCCTGCCAAGTTTCATGCCCATCTGACCAGCCGTTTGGCCGTGATTGAATGACAGACAGACAGACAGACAGACATTACGCCCATTATAGTACTGTTATTATTATTATTATCATTATTATTATTATTATTATTATTATTATTATTATTAATCACAAGGCCACCAGATAATATCTTTTATTTGCTAACCTTAACCACAATGGTACGGTATCGTCAATGGTGTCGGTATATCAGTGCGCATGCGTCTTGCATTCGTGCGTATGAGAGGATTTCAAATTTTCAGGTGGATTTTGAACGTGGTGGGTGTATGGAATCCGTATATATTGGGGTGATCTCTCTCTCTCTCTCTCTCTCTCTCTCTCTCTCTCTCTGTACTTTTTGAGTGAAAGATTTATTGGTAGTGTTTTTCTCTCTCTCTCTCTCTCTCTCTCTCTCTCTCTCTCTCTCAACAAGTATATCGTCACAACGAGTCCTCAAGGCGAACCACTGATCCCCACCCCCGCTGCCCTCTGCAGCGAAGTGGAAAAAAATAGGTTTCCCATGAAAAATTTACCTGAAGTTCCATATAAACAGCAGGACATAAAAAGAAAACGGATATCTGTGCCTTTTATTTAGAATGTTACGCTGGATATGAAATACTGCGCAATGTATTTGGTTAGAGAGAGAGAGAGAGAGAGAGAGAGAGAGAGAGAGAGAGAGAGAGAGAGAGAGAAAGTTTGAAATGCTACCAAATGAATCAATCACTCATAAAAACAGAGAGAGAGAGAGAGAGAGTTTGAAACGCTATTGAACGAATAGTTCACCTAGTAAAGGTACCCACATACACATACATACACACATACACTGAGAGAGAGAGAGAGAGAGAGATGTATCTTGTTAAATTAAGATACATTTCTATACATCCAATAAAGAAAAAAATGTACTTATGAGATAGAAATATTTTAACCTGACGTCAAAAGAGAGAGAGAGAGAGAGAGAGAGAGAGAGAGAGAGAGAGAGAGAGAGAGAGACTGGTATCTCGTTTATTGAAATTAGATGAAATTTATACTCAAGCCATTAAGGAAAAAATATACTAGGTATTTTTTGAACTTATATAATATATATTGTGTGCGTGTGTGTGTTGCAGTGTATGTGTAAATATGAAGTGGTGCTGATTTAGGAAAATATCTGTTGCAGAAAGTATATAATATATTGAAACACCAGAAAGTCTTCAAGAAACAACACAACCGTTTACTAGTGCCTTATATACTGTTCCAGGTCCCACAGAGCATAAGATAAGACAAAGTGAACATTTATAGCTACGAGAGAAAGTCTCTCTCTTTCTCTCTTGAGCTCCATTCAACAGGCGTCAACATAATATCCAGAGCCGGGGAGAGAAAAAGGGCTTTTAATCCGACGACTTTACGTTATGCTAATTTTGAACTCTTTCGGTCTAACGATCCGGAGTGTCTGCCATGCTGCAAATTCTCTTGCAGTTGTTCTACTTTGTAGTTGTTGTATCGGTGTATTTGATTATTGTAGTTTTTTTTCTCTAATGGAACTCTGACTCGCTGTTTCGGATGAATTGTAGTAAAATTAATTTTGTATTTTTATTTTAAAGGAGGGCGAAGTTTGTGATGGGTCAACTTGTAAACTTGTAAAGTTGTTTGATGTAATATACAAACACACACACATTATATATATATATATATATATATATATATATATATATATATATATATATATACCTTGTTCATGAAATATATATAAAACGTGATGCTATGTATAAGTAAAGCAGAATTAAAAACGAGAACCGCCGAGATCTTTCGGTCTTAACGAACCCTTACCAAAGGCAAGAACCGCCTCCCCCCCTCCCCCAGTGGGTAGTGCCACAATGCTGGTTACATGACCAGCCGCAGAAAACACAAGAGAGAGAGAGAGAGAGAGAAAGAGAGAGAATCCACTAAATTTAAACCACTGGTAAACTATGTGAATAACAAATTTATCTTTGATAAAACGTGAAAAAAAGAAAATGAGAGAGAGAAAGAGAGAGAGAGCTACCACACGGTTACATAGTTGTTGGAACCGTTGCCCAGCGATCCAAATAGGGGCGGTGGGGGGGGGGGGGGGTGTTGCCTAATCTGACCACAAAAGGCCTGATTTGCAAAAGGACCGGCGATAGTCTCCTAAAATTTCTGCTTATCTGGCTTTTCCAATTAAACTTGGACAGATATATTTGGGCAAGATTCCGAAGTTTAGCGAAGAAGAAGAAGAGGAGGAGGGGGAGTAGGAGGAGGGGGTGGGGCGGGAGGAGACGGCACTTTTTGTCTTTGAAAGTATAAGATTTTTAAAAAATTATTCTTTTTGGTAACGCGATGGAAAGAGGTAATTTGTTCGTTGGCAGATTAGGAGAGACGGATTTTACACCTCTCTCTCTCTCTCTCTCTCTCTCTCTCTCTCTCTCTCTCTCTCTCTCTCTTTGTAATGTTCCCAATTACCTGATTTACAATATATGCTTGAGCACTGAATTACCACGAGAATAGTAATTTTTTTTTTCAAATGACATTAGAAAAACCTGGTATCAGCATTCTTTCTTGGTCCGTGACACCCACAAACCAGAAGACAATAAGAGTGGCTGCTTTATTTGTTTATCAACAGCATTCATTGTTGGACTTTAACATCTACAAACAAACAAACAAATAAACAAAACAGTTTCTCGGTATTTATAATGTGATTATAACTTGCTCCTCGACACCCACAAAACAAACGAATTACCAGTTCCAACATCTTCTTCAATTTCCCGATACTTGCCAATCAGAAACAGCTGATGATTCGTCAGCAGTTTGTCGCTGCGCAAACTGAACACTCATTTCGGAATCCTTGCAACCCATTGGAATAGGAATTAAGATTCCCGTTATTCAGGAATCTCATCCTTTTCATCTCATTATATTTTAAACTAGTAAAAAAATGTGCCGAATTTCTTCATAATGCTGTATGAAACTCTCAGCCGGCCGTGGTGACCTGTGTTGTTGCGTTGCCAGACGCATAATCATGTCTAACCTTAACCTTTAAAAAAAAAATAAAAACTACTGAGGCTAGAGGGCTGCAACTTCTTATGCCTGATGACTGAAGGGTGGCTGATCAACATGCCAATTTGCAGCCCTCTAACCTCGATAGTCTGTAAGATCCGACGGCAGACAGAAAATATAAGTGGCGGACGTACAGACAAAAACCATCTCAATAGTTTTCTTTTACAGGAAACTTACTTAAAAGCCTCCGCCATCAATTTCAGGGTCCATGATATTCAAAACAGCCTCTATTTCACGGTCCTTGACATTAAGAATGAGACTATGGTCTCTTAGGAGAGGTGAGAGAGAGCAGTGTTCCCTTCCAGGATCCTTGTCACTGGATGTTTCTTTCCAGACATTTTCCTTTCCTTGTTTTGTTTCTATGCTCTTCCTTCTTTATTTTTCTTATTCTTTTACTATTCCTTCGTTTGCATCTATGTCTGTTTATGAATGTTGTCGTTTTCGTACACTTCTGAATGTCGATAGACGAAGATGTAGGAAATCCTTTGTACTTTGTTAATGTTCTCTTGTGTGGATGTACTCAGGGTTAAAGCTGAGAGAGAGAGAGAGAGAGAGAGAGAGAGAGTGAATGGACCTAATTCCTGAACGTAAAAGGGAACTTGACGTTTGGTGTAAGGAAAAAATGAAGTAAAAAGGACATCAAATGAAAAGGTTGGAAAATGAAAGCCGGTCTAGGACTCTCTCTCTCTCTCTCTCTCTCTCTCTCCTTTCTTTCTCCCTTGTAGTTAGATAGTTTAGAATAGCGTCATCTAACGACTGTCTAGTGTAGTAAATACTCTCTCTCTCTCTCTCTCTCTCTCTCTCTCTCTCTCTCTCTCTCATCCCAAATCCTACGGGATTGAAGCTAACCAAATAAACCCAGAAAAACACAGTCAGTCCCTTAAAAACCCTTAAAAACCTCTCCCCCTTAATAAAACATTAAAAACCATGAAAGCGCTCCCCCAGAGAAAAAAAACTATATGCACCACTGAACCTCTTCCCCTGATAAAAACCCATAAAAAAAACCATTGAATCTCCCCCGCCCCCCCCCCCGGGATGAAAACCATTGAATCTCGCCCCCACTATTAAACCTATAAAAACCATTAAACCTCTCCCCCTGATTAAAACCCATAAAAACCACTGAACCTTTCTCCCGAAAAACCATAAAAACCGAGAACTCCCACAAAAAGCATGAAAACCATTAAACCCTATCCCCAGGAAAAGACCACGAATCCTTTTGCTCCAGAAAAAATTATTAAACCCCTCCCCCGCCCCATAAAACCATGAACCCTCTCTCTCGGAATATCCATATAAACCTTGAACCCCCCCCCCCCCCAACCACCCCCCCCCCACCCCCCCCCCGGCCCCACGAAAAGCATAAAAAACCATTGAACGCCACAAAAAAATCAATCATATCATGAAATGCCCCTTCCTCCCCCACCCCCTACACATACACAAGCATAAATTAACACCTCTAGTCAGCCACAAAAACCATAAAAGCCATGAAACCTCTTAAAACATCATAACACAAAGACCATCAGGACTCGGTTCTCTTGCAACCAGATTGAGTTTTGAGAAGTTTGCTTATTGATTTTCCCATCAAGATAAGGAAGGTGTCCGAAAAGAGAGAGAGAGAGAGAGAGAGAGAGAAGAGATAGAGAGAGAGAAGAGAGAGAGAGAGAGAGAGAGAGAGTTGTGTTCCGAGGCCTTTAACCTTTGGTCTAAAGTCCGTCAAAATTGCAGATTCAAATAGGCTCTGGGATTCCATTTTCTGTGGCTATCCTGTTCACCTTTTCAGAACAGGCTTATATATATAGAACAGTATTTTGACCTGTCCTATAGGTCCTGGTCAAAGAGGAACTAACGAGCGGCGTCCTCAGGGAAGGTCGACGGACGTTTAGAAATATAATCCCGGTCAATGGCTTACTTAATTTTTTTTCTTGGTGGAATATGAATTTGTCATTCACCACCTTTTGAATGTAGAGGCAATTAAACTGCAGGTTTGGATATTTTCCTTATGAATTCTATTTTAGTTGTCAGAGAGAGAGAGAGAGAGAGAGAGAGAGAGAGAGAGAGAGAGAGAGAGAGAGAGAGAGAGAGAGAGAGAGAAGGAGGTCTGCTGGTGGATCTCTCATTCCACCGCAGCATTTTAATGGCAGTCTTTATAATTAAAATTGAAACTTTTGTATAGTATTCCAATGTCATTTTAGGTCAAGAAATCAGAGTAGCTTTCTTGTCAATTGTTAACGATGACATATTGAGATAAAAAAAAAAAAATAAGGAAAAGTAAAAAATTGATTGAAGTAAATGTAAAAGAATTTTAAAAGTAAAAAAAATAGCTTTTGTAAAAAAAAATAAAAAAAAATATAAGGAAAAGTTAAAATAAATTAAAATTAATGTATTAGAATTTAAACAGTAAAAAATAGCTTTTGTAAAAAGTTTTTAAAAAATAAGGAAAAGTAGAATTAAATTAAATTAAAGTAAGGGAATTTAAAAAGTAAAGAAAAACCAGCTTTTTTTTAAATATAAAAGGAAGAGTGAAAATTAATTAAAGTAAATGTAAGAGTTTTAAAAAGTAAAAAAAAAAATAAAAAACAGCTTATAAAACAAAATTTTAAGTAATAAAAAGGGTTTTTTTCTAAGAAAAGTGGCCTTCCATTGAAAACCATGTGTGTGGGAATATTGCACTCACTGTATATCACACCTAATGCTTTGGACCACTCAGCCCAGCCAGAAAATAAATGTCTTAAGAGATAAAAAATAAGAGTTTCTGATTCCCACAGAGAATAGTGAAAGTGGGTGTTAGGATAATGATGAAGTAATAAAAGGGAATAAGAAGAGACGGAGTGAACTGAGGGAAAAGGATAATGCGAAATGAAAAGAGAAATGAGAGATGTGAACAATTAGAGGGTCTTTGAAGAAGTAAGCTATTGAAAGAAAGATAGCCGGAAATGAACAGAATAGAGAGAGCTGAATAGCCATACAATTTAGGAGGTCAGTGTCTTGTGTGTATGTGTGTGTGTGCGTATGGTAAACTGTTAGAAGGTATATGGGGCCTGAAGTGGACCTATGGGTTCGGACCACCGACCAAGATGGTCAAAAACGCTTCATATTTTTTACATTGATAGATAATATGAGTAACATTCTCTTAATACATAATTATGCTCTATTGAAAATTCATCATCTTTACAATCCCGGAGCAATAAATATATATTTATTTATCAATTTATTTATTTATTTATTTATCTATTGGCTTTTTTTATTTATTCATAAACTTATTTATTTATTTATTTATAAACTTATTTATTTATTTATTTATTTATTTATTTATTTATTTATTTATTTATTTATTTATTTATTTATTTATTTATCCTGGAGCTAATGAGAAATCATGGATTCTTTGAAGAGGTCGACTGTCAAAAAATTGGTGGTGGGGAGGGGGGCCATTTTAAGTTGCTGTACCTGGGGGTCGGGGGTGGGGGGCGGATCTCCTGACGCCCAATTTAGTTTTTCTGATTCTGCCTTATTTTACCCAATCCATTTAGAGACAGAGGAAGATAGAAAGATGTAAATAGAAGACAATGATAAATGGGGCACTAGAAAATAAATTGGTGAATACAGAAGGATACGAGAAAGGGAACACGATAAATAAATCAAGGGATAAAGATAATTTAAGGAAATAGAATAGAAGAAGATAGAATGACAAAAAACAACGGAATGTGAAAACCGTGAGGGGTAATGGAAGATAAATAAAGACAAAAACAATGAATAGGGGAAACAGGGAAAAAATAAAGCCTTAAAGAGGAATAAATATTGAGAAGATGCCAGAGTAAGAAGAAACATAGAGGTTGTAGAGAAAAGATAACAAAGAATGATATAATTGTATATCAAATTTCCTCAAAATGCTGATAAATTAAATTACACTCATTGATCTGAAATGGATATAGGTATATTTAAATTTAGCCTTTATGGAAATTATGTACAGAATTATTCCATCCTTATTTGATATAGACGAACCAAACTTATCCTGAATAAATAACAAGGCGTGATCCTACCTCCAGCTTACTCGGGATGCCTGCAAGATTTTTCCCTCACGCATAAGTTGTAATCATTATATTCCTGACTTTTAACGTAAATTAAAACGTGCTAAAATCTATGGTCAAATAGAGCCTTGTTTCACCAACGAAAATTAAAATAAATAAGTTGTATTCCATTATAAATAATTGTTCTGGACTGTTGAACATGCACATTATTTATTTTTAACATTTTCATTCTAATAAATCTATCATAAATATCCTATCCTGAAATTCCTGTTTCTCTAACTTAACGCGAAACTTCTTTTCCAGACTTTTTCAGGTCTTCCACAAGAAAGTAGTTTTTAGGCTTACTCCTCAGGTAAGCGAAAACCAAGATAAATTATCCCTAGTCAATACAGAACCCTAAGAGGTAAACGAAAGATCTTATTTCATTCACCAATGTAAATGTTATTATAATTATATCTTTCTTTCTTTACCAAAAGCGATACCAGCTCCAGCGTTTTAAGGGAGAACTAACTCACAGTTATTAAAAACTTTTCAGCAACTGCAAATTTCCCCTGTAAAATATTATTAACCGCTACAGAGCCTCCGGCGGTGGCAACTTTTATGATCCTTTCCTGGCCCGGGCCAAAAATAATCTGCGTTACGCAAGAGGTTCATAATTTTGCCAGTATTAGGCAAGGAGAGTGTTTTGTACCTTTTATATTTATAATAATATATATATATATATATATATATATATATATAATATATATATATATATATATATAAAATCATGCATTGACTTAAAGAAACAAGCCAATATCTACATTTTCTTTATTCCGACGTTTCGTAATAATATTTATTCCATCATCTGGGAATCTGTCAATTAATTAAATATGACAAAATCATAAAACAATTTTAAACTTAATAAAAACAAAAAAGCAGTAAAAAGACTAAAACTGACTAAGGTATACAATTAAAAAAAATATTTGAAAACTAAATATTTTTAGGTATTATATATATAAGATATATATAAATCTACAAGAGTAATATACTGTAAGAGCAAATAAATATCCAACCCATTTATTGCCAGAAAGCCATATCAAATCTGAAGCTACAATCTTACTTATAAGACATTATTAGAGAGCGTAGTCTTTATAAATATATATTCTGCATTCCCTGGATATATCTATATAACAAATCCCTAGGTTTCACAGTGCGATTTTAGAAACAGATTTCGCAGGTTGTTGTACATCTGTTTTTCTAATACCTACCCCATTCTTGTGATTTTTAAATCACAAAAACTTTGGGCATTTCTCTTTTTTATTTAGATTTTCTGACACCAGGTATGTGGCAGCGTTGCCAACGCGCTGGGCACTTGGAGGAACTTGTTCCTATCACCTTGGGAACTTGTCCCCATTACTTAGGGAACTTTTCCCCATCACTTGTGGGAACTTGTCCTAATCACTTGGGGAACTTGTCCCCATCACCTCGGGGAACTTGTCCTCATCACTTGGGGAACTTGTCCCCATCACCTCGGGGAACTTGTCCTCATCACTTGGGGAACTTGTCCCCATCACTTGGGGAACTTGTCCCCACCACTTGGGGAACTTGTCCCCATCATTCTTGTGGAATTTTCTTCCCATTCACTTGTGGGGAACTTGTCCCCATCACTTGGGGAACTTGTTCCCATCACTTGAGGAACTTGTCCCCATCACTTGGGGAACTTGTTCCCCATCACTTGAGGAACTTGTCCCCATCACTTGGGGAACTTTGAGAGGAACTTTGGGGTTCCCATCACTTGACTTGTTCCCCATCACTTGGGGAACTTGTTCCCATCACTTGGGGAAGGAACTTGTTCCCGATCACTTGAGAACTTGGGGTTCCCCATCACTTGGGGAACTTGTTCCCATCACTTGAGGAACTTGTCCCCATCACTTGGGGAACTTGTTCCCCTCACTTGAAGGGAAACTTGTTCCCTCATTGGGGAACTTGGGGTTCCCATCACTTGGGGAACTTGTTTCCCATCACTTGGGGTTAACTTGGGGGTTGTCCCTCATCACTTGGGGAACCTTGTCCCCACCCTTCACCTTGGGGAACCTTTTGGGGTTCCCCACCACTTTTGGGGATTACTTGGGTCCTTCCCATCCACTTGGGTAACTTGGGGTTCCCGGGATTCCCCACTTGAGGAACTTGTCCCCATCACTTGGGGAACTTGTTCCCAATCATTGAGGAACTTGTCCCCCGCATCACTTGGGGAACTTGTCCCCATCCACTTGAGGAACTGGTCCCATCACTTGGTGGAACGATTGTTCCCCATCACTTGGGGAAAGGAACGTTGTCCCCATCACTTGGGGAACTTGTTCCCATCACTTGAGGAACTTGTCCCCATCACTTGGGGAACTTGTCCCCATCACTTGGGGAACTTGTTCCCATCACTTGGGGAACTTGTCCCCATCACTTGGGGAACTTGTCACCACTTGGGGAACTTGTCCCCATCACTTGGGGAACTTGTCCCCATCACTTGGGGAACTTGTCCCCATCACTTGGGGAACTTGTCTCCATCACTTAGGGAACTTGTCCCCATCACTTGGGGGATCTTGTCCCCATCACTTGGGGAACTGGTCCTCATCACTTGGGGAACTTGTCCCCATCACTTCGAGAACTTGTCCCCACCACTTGGGGAACTTGTCTCCATCCCTTGACGATCTTGTCCCCATCACTTGAAAACTTGTCCCCATGACATGGGGAACTTATCCCCATCACTTGGGGAACTTGTCCCCATCACCTGGGGAACTTGTCCCCATCACTTGTGGGATCTTGTCCCCATCACCTGGGGAACTTGTCCCCATTATCTTTGATTGTTAAGTTGCTGCTTGTTACGGCCTCTGAGAGAGAGGTCCGCTTCAGGTTCGATATGAAATAAAGAAAAACAAAAAACATTTCAACACCAACGGTTGAAACTGGGGATACGAATATAGAAAGAAACACTAACACAACAAAGGTTTATTTACAAGCTTACTAACAAAGGTAAATATAGAATGGTATCTCCTATTTACATAAAAAGATAGAATCTTACACTGCATGAACTGAGGGAACAGTGAGGTAATTCAAATACTTGCTGCTTAGTTTAGCGACTCGAAGCGATGGCTTCACTAAAGGAGAACGGCGATTGCAGATGTCCTCTTGACTCCGTATTGCAGAAAATAAAGTCTACTCTTGATACTTGAAAGGCAGGAACTCCCCAAAACCTCTAGCAGGACATTAAATTTTCTTCTCTGAAGTCTTCCCCAATGTCGAAATAACTCGGTCGTCCACTCCTGAAGATGGCTTGACCAAAATCCAACCAACTCTCGAGCAACTTTTCTTCTGATCCTTCGTCGGTCCCTTTTTCTCTTATCTCTCTTGCATGATCTCTGCTGCTGCTGATCTCTCACTGATACTCTGGTCTGTCTCTCTTACTAATGATCTCTGTGATTAACTGATGATCTCTCTCTGACAATCTCTGCTTTCTCCTATTTCGTACGTCCTGCTGATTCTAGAACCATCATGAGAACGGGCACCTCCAACAACATGTGCTAATGCCTCCTTGCTGCCGAACTTCTCGAAAATGCGTTTACCTTTCCTTTAACTTCCTTTGCTATGAAGCAATTACCATCACACTGCTATTCCTTTCTGTCTGTTTTACTCTGAGCTTCTCACCAAAGCAATAAAGTGATCCAGCTGGCCTGAAACGAAGGGAGAGAGAGAGAGAGAGAGAGAGAGAGAGAGAGAGAGAGAGAGAGAGAGAGAGAGAGATGAGGTTCCTCAAACACCAGGCAAACAATCTCCTCTTTACTCAGCTCTCCTTTGCCCACGTCTAAAAGGACACTCAGGTTCGAAGTTCCATGAAATTTCTTCGGTGGAACAATGTCCAGGTTTCGTTAATTGCGACCAGCGTTGTCCACTGTCATTTAATTTATTCCGCTTAACGGGAAAGGGGTTTCCATAGAAAATAAAGACATTATTTACTACTGCTTTGTACCTTTTTAGCTGGTGAATCAAAAATTGGCCCCTGTGCTAAAAAAATAAATAAATAAAAAATAAAAACTTCCAGGACATAGGCTGATTCTTATATCTACATAGAATACTCTAAGGCGATGCACTAGAGCTTGCATGCAATTATTATTATTATTTTATTTTTTCTTTGTTAAAAATGGTTGCTGCTTCAGCACTATTAATTTTGTAGAGAGTCTTCTCTAATTTTCTGATGACGGCTTTCTCGTTGTTGCTTAGACTGGCGAGCAACGCACCAAAGCTACGAATCTTGGACTTTGTCTAAATGGAGATAGCGAGTGTCCTGCGCGGTTCAAGACCACCACCGTCAGGACCTTCGTCAGGAGGGCCCTCTCGCACTGTTCGACGTGGCAGGACACGCACCTCGAACTCGACCGAGCATCCCAGATGCTGATTAACAATGGGTACTCGAATAAACTCGTAAACCGAGAAAAACGAGCCTCCCTTGACAACAAGTGGTACATGACGGAGGAAGAGAAAAGGAACATTCCACACTCGGAGGATATGCAACTTTTCTACAAAGCCTTCATGCACCACTAATACAAGGAGGACGAAACAGCCATCAAGAAAATAATAGAGGAACATGTCCGCCCTATGGAGGAAGGGAAGAGAGTGTCCCTCATTATTTACTACAAGAATCGGCGTACGAAGGACCTGCTGATGAAGAACAACCCCTCCCCGCCCGTAGGAGACCCCCTAAAGCAGCCCAACGTTGTCTACCGAGATACGTATGCCCCACCCAAGGATGCCCAGGGATTTACATCAGCATGACGACGATGCGCCTGTCTAAAAGGATCTCCTGCCACGCCCAGGAGGGCACCATTAGGCAGCACGCTCTTGCAGCACACCAGAAAGACACCACGAAAGAAGACATCATCATCAGGAATGCCAAAATCATCGGAAGAGCCCCTGACTCACGACGTCTGCGCCTCCTAGAAGCGCTGTTTATTCTCGAGCAAAAGCCTCCCCTTAATACCACTAAGGAAGCGTTCCTGATACCGACGTGTGTGAGGATGACCACGCCCCTCCCTCCCAACGAAAGAACCAGCGCGCATGAAATAAACAACGCCGGACGTGAAGCACATTATGAGAATAATACCAGGGGTGACGTCACTCAGGTAGAAGCCAATCAAAAGGCTCCCAGTGATATTTACCACCTGAGAAGACTCGAAAATGCTCGCTGTATGAGTCACCTTCCCAGGAACCAATGAAAACTCGACCTGCCGGAGAGGTTCTCCAGACCTTACTTGAGAGCTCGCAACATCATGATATAAGGAGGAGGACTCGACACTGGGCTACGGGCTGCTCTGTGAGCAAGAGCCCGTGCTGGCATAAAGCCAGCTTAATCAACAACAACAACCACTGGATTCATACGGGCTGCTCTACGAGCAAGAGCCCGTGCTGGCATAGAGCCAGCTTAATCTTCAACAACAACACTGGAATTCAGTCCCTCAGCAGTCATCGCTGGATAATGTCCCGTGGATCAGGACGAAACGTTCTGTTGGAGAGAGAGAGAGAGAATTGTATAAGCAATAATCAACCAAAATGACTCAACCGAATTTTGCCATGCCCTTTGGTGCATTGCTCGCCAGTCTAAGCAACAACAAGAAAGCCGTTATCAGATAAATAGAGAAGACTATCTACAAAATTAATAGTGCTGAAGCAGCAACCATTTTTAACAAAACCTGTCTACGAGAGGGTCTCCTTCCGAATTAGTATTATTATTATTATTATTATTATTATTATTATTATTATTTATTATTGTACTTAGGAAGCAGACCCTCTCTCAAGCATACTTTATTAAAAGTAATGGCTACTTCAGCAGCATTACACTTGTAGAGATTCTTCTCTATTTTCTCTAAGTAGCCACGGAAAAAGCCGCTATTCGGAAAATAGAGAAGAATCTCTACAAGTGTAATGCTGCTGAAGTAGCCATTACTTTTAATAAAGTATTGTTATTATTATTATTATTATTATTTTTTTTTTTTTTTTTTTTTTTTTTTTTTTTTTTTTTTTTTTGCTCTATCACAGTCCTTCAATTCGACTGGGTGGTATTTATAGTGTGGGATTCCGGGTTGCATCCTGCCTCCTTAGGAGTCCATCACTTTTCTTACTATGTGTGCCGTTTCTAGGATCACACTCTTCTGCATGAGGCCCGGAGCTACTTCAGCCTCTAGTTTTTCCAGATTCCTTTTCAGGGATCTTGGGATCGTGCCTAGTGCTCCTATGATTATGGGTACGATTTCCACTGGCATATCCCATATCCTTCTTAATTTCCTATTTTGAGATCTTGATACTTATCATTTTTTCCCTCTCTTTCTCTTCAACTCTGGTGTCCCATGGTATTGCGACATCAATGAGTGATACTTTCTTCTTGACTTTGTCAATCAACGTCACGTCTGGTCTGTTTGCACGTATCACCCTATCCGTTCTGATACCATAGTCCCAGAGGATCTTTGCCTGATCGTTTTCTATCACTCCCTCAGGTTGGTGCTCGTACCACTTATTACTGCAAGGTAGCTGATGTTTCTTGCACAGGCTCCAGTGGAGGGCTTTTGCCACTGAATCATGCCTCTTTTTGTACTGGTTCTGTGCAAGTGCCGGGCATTCACTTGCTATGTGGTTTATGGTTTCATTTTTCGTATTGCACTTCCTACATATGGGAGAGATGTTATTTCCGTCTATCATACTTTTGAACATATCTGGTTCTTAGGGCCTGATCTTGTGCCGCTGTTATCATTCCTTCAGTTTCCTTCTTTAGCTCTCCCCTCTGTAGCCATTGCCAATTGTCATCGCTGGCTAGTTCTTTAGTCTGTCTCATGTATTGTCCGTGCATTGGTTTGTTGTGCCAGTCCTCTGTTCTTTCTGTCTTTCTCCTGTCTCTGTATATTTCTGGGTCTTCATCTACTTTTATTAGTCCTTCTTCCCATGCACTCTTTAGCCACTCGTCTTCACTGGTTTTCAGATATTGCCCCAGTGCTCTGTTTTCGATGTTGACGCAGTCCTCTATACTTAGTGGTCCTCTCCCTCCTTCCTTTCGTGTTATGTATAGTCTGTCCGTATTTGCTCTTGGGTGTAGTGCTTTGTGTATTGTCATATGTTTCTTGGTTTTCTGATCTATGCTGCGGAGTTCTGCCTTCGTCCATCCCACTATTCCTGCGCTGTATCTGATTACTGGCACTGCCCATGTGTTTATGGCTTTTATCATATTTCCGGCGTTGAGTTTTGACTTGAGTATCGCCTTGAGTCTAGTCTCTGCATATATTCTTTCCTGATCGTGTCCTTCATCTCTCTTGGTGTTTTATATCTCCTCCTTCCATTATTCCAGGTATTTGTATCCTGTCTCATCTATGTGTTTGATGTTGCTCCCATCTGGTAGCTTTATCCCTTCAGTTCTCGTTACTTTGCCTTTTTGTATGTTGACTAAGGCGCATTTTCTATTCCAAACTCCATCCTGATGTCTCCAGATACAATCCTTACAGTCTGGATTAGGGTATCTATTTCCTTGATGCTCTTACCATACAGCTTGATGTCGTCCATGAACATCAGATGGTTGATTTTGTTGCCTCTTTTCTTGAGTTGGTACCCGGCATCCATCTTCTGTAGTACTTTTGTCATGGGAATCATGGCTACTACGAAGAGTAGTGGGGACAGTGAGTCGCCCTGGAAGATCCCTCTCCTGATATTAACCTCTGCTAGTCTTTTTCCAGAGCTTGTAAGTATTGTATTCCAGTTGCGCATTGTATTTTTGAGGAAGCTGATGGTATTTTCCTCTGCCCCATATATTTTCAGGCATTCTATTAGCCATGTGTGTGGTATCATGTCGAAGGCTTTCTTATAGTCTATCCATGCCATGCTTAGGTTGGTTTTCCTTCTCCTACTGTTCTTCATTACCATTTTGTCTATCAGGAGCTGGTCTTTTGTGCCCCTACACTTCCTTCTGCAGCCTTTCTGTTGGTGGGGGATGGTGTTTGTCTCCTCTAGGTAGTTGTATAGCCTTTCACTGATGATACCTGTTAGTAACTTCCACATTATTGGTAGGCAGGTGATAGGCCTGTAGTTACTGGCTATATTTCCCTTACTCTTGTCTTTTTGTACTAAGGATGTTCTTCCTGTGGTCATCCATTTGGGTGCTTGGTGATTTGAGATACAATGCTGGAGTTGTTCTGCTATTCGTGGGTGAAGGGCCTTGAAGTTTTTGAGCCAGTATCCATGGACTTCATCGGGACCTGGGGCTTTCCAGTTTGGCATTTTCTTTAGTTGGTGTCTGACTGTGTCTGTCGTGATGTCTGTGAATCTTTGTTTTATTCTCCCTGTTTCTTCTTCCTTGACTTCCTGGAGCCATGTTGCATGTTTGTTGTGTGATACCGGATTGCTCCATATGTTTTCCCAGAGTCTCTTACTTGATTCGGCTTCAGGAATTTCTGGGTGGTTGTCTTCCCCTCTTAGTTGGCTGTATAGTCTTTTCTGGTTGGTTCCGAATAGTTTGTTCTGTTTGTTCTGTTAGTATCCCTTATTCCTGTTCATGTACCGTTGGATCTTGTGTGCTTTGGCCTTAAGCCTCTGTTTTACATCTTCTATTGTGTTGTTTAGTCCCCTCTCTTGTACTTTGTATTTCTCGTTGAGTTCCTCCCTTTTTTTCTTGCTTCTTAGCCTTTTTTCTGCCATCTCTTTCAGTTTACTCAAGTCAGATCTCATCACCATGATTTGCTTTTCCAGGCGCCTTTTCCAAGGAGGTTGCTGTTTTGGTTTCGGTTGGGTTGGTTGTGACGGTGGTGTTGGTGTTGGTGTTCGAATCCCCATCAGTTCTGCTACTAATCTTGCTCCTGCATATGTCAAGTTATTTGTTTCTGTGATACTGGTGGTGTGTATTAGGCCCATTATTTCATTGACCTCACTTGTTTTCTCCCTTAATTTCTTGGTGTTGTAGGCTTTCATGGAGGGGATCTTTGTTCTCTCTGTATCTGGCTCCATCCATTGTCTAATCTTTTCTACCCATTCCGTCCTCTCTGTTACTTCGTCGGTGTTTCTTCGTGTGTCGTTGTTTGATACCTCATCCTCCCTGTCGTCTTCTGTGGCATCGTCTCTCAGTTCGTCTTCGTGTAATTCGTTGTCGTGTGACATTTCCCTTTCCAGTTCTTCTCTTTCTGTTGGGGAGAGCCAGTTCTTTTTCTTTATGTTCCTTACTTGGTCTGCCAGCCTCTGCTCTGTTTGGGGGGTGTTATTCCTCTCATTCCAGATGTTATTGCCAATCTTCTTCTATATCCTCTCTCCGTCGGGTTGCTTCTGATGTAGCATCTCCATATTTCCTTATTTTCTTCTCTTGTCCATTTCTTCCTTTTTGCCTCTGTAGCTCCAATCTCAGGCTGTTCATTACTGTCGTTGTGGTGATCAGTTGCTGGATGACGACCTCCAAGTACCTGACCGTCTTCCCCTACAATTGGGTTGAATACCTGGTTGCCGGACGAAGCTCCTCTGTTGCCAGAGGTTCCATTTACGTCGTTGTCGTTTATTCCATCATTTCTTTCCATCATTGCTGAGTTTTGCTATTTAACCCATAGCTGGACCCTACCCCATCAGGGATAGGTACTCATTTACAGCTGAGTAGACTGAGGAAATTATGGTAAAGATCCTTTCCCAAGGAATCAACGCCGAGGAGAGCGGTCACCCATCCAACGACTGACCAGCCCCAATGTTGCTTAACTTGACTTAAGTCTATTGACGACCTAACCCACTCCTCCACGGCGCCACATTATTATTATTATTATTATTATTATTATTATTATTATTATTATTTATTATTCTTATTATTATTATATTATTTATTATTATTATTTAAATTACAAGGCCAGCAGATAACACCTTTTAATTGCTAACCTTAACCAAAATAACAGGCTGAACCCAAAATATTTTTGTGAATACCGGTATGGTAACATTGACATATGTGAGGATAATAAAGAATATTTAACTTATGACTGTGATAAATGGGAAATATTCATATCTATCATTAAAGGAATGCTTGTAATCCGTGGTTTGCTCATTTGTTAATGAAGTAAACAATAGAGGCCTACAGGATTCCTCAGAGAAGTTTATACGTTTTTATATATCATTTTCACATGGAATTGGATTATAAGCTCAAGACCTCAAGAGCTAATTTAATATTATCAAGTTTTAATTTTTTTTATTTATTATTTTTTATTTTATTTCATTTATTTATTTATTATTTTTTTTGTCAATTTCAACTTTGAAATCAGTTACTGTTTTGTTCCCAGTCGACAGCCTTTTACTACTAGAACTACGTCTCTCTCTCTCTCTCTCTCTCTCTCTCTCCCCTTTCACGGCTTCAAAAACTTCACCAGTATCCTGCAAATCCATTTTTTTTATATTTTGCAAACTCATTTCACTGAGAGCTATCTCTCTCGATAAATACCAGTCCAAACATGTTACTAATTCACCATAAGGAACATTGGGTTCAGATTTGTAAAGTCATCCTTGAAAGTTCAAAAAATTCGTTTTCTTTAAACTAAAAATATGAATAAAGAAAATGGATGCTTCTTCCCGCAAGGATGAAAGTTATTCCGTATTATAATTCTTTATGTTCAGGTGTTTTGTTATATATGTAGAAATACTTGGTGTATATACACATTATTGAGATTCATAAATAAATAAGCATTATTCTTCTCTAATGTAATTCCATGTCGTAATGATATGCACTCCTCCATGTATGTAGTATATGTATGTGTGTAAGGTGTGACAAAGAGGCAGGTAGAAGTGAACTGATTTTTATTATGTTGTTGTTTGTGACTAAGCTGGCCTTGTGCCAGCACGGGCTCTTGCTCGTAGAGCAGCCCGTATATTTTTATTACAGGTAAGGAAATTCAAATATACAGCGTGCGGGCAGAAATGTGGTATCCGACCAGCGCGAGAGTAAAAATGGGTCGGCGATAGCCGATTTGTGTTTCTTGCGAGACATATAACTTATAATATAAAAGCATACAAAACATGATCGTATAAGATATATACATTAGCGGAAAGCCTGCTGAACGCTCTCAAGGAGGGAAGTAAGAACAACGCGATTGTAGAATTATTAACAGAGGAATTTGCGGATAAGGCGTTGTCCTTACAAATACTCCACCCCCCCCCCCCTTAGACAATAATTAGGGCGTAATTGTTGGATGATTTAGTGCTTCTGATCGCTACTCGCGGAAGCGTGCGGGCCGGCGGAGGTGGCCTTGGGTGCGCGAGACCAGCTGCTTCGGTACAGAGTCAAAGACTCAAAGTATTAGGGTCTGCTCACGAGGCGGTACTAAATCCTATGCCCGCCCCTTGTGAAACGTCATCAGTTACAAAAGGACCATATCTTTATGAAACTATATTTCCGATAACATTTTCATATAACTATTTTTGCGATGGCGTTTTTTTATATAAATTTTCCTTTTATTGCATGTTGCCGTATACTACGTTAAAGTACAAAGAATGCTCTTCCAAATGATATATAGCACATTACAATTACGATTACTTTCAAACCCATAAGCGCGCACAGAAAAAATTATCTACGCACACAAAAATGTGCAATTACTTCACCCGTCAACCTACATACATTCACGTTTCGTAGCGTATCTGACTAAGGGATGATGATAGAAAGAAACTGAAAAATGAATTAGAAAGCTGATAAAATTTACTATATAATGCATAAATAAAATTGATAGGTGTTCTCAGAAATTTTCAAGGAATTCTAGGTCAAAGACGGACCAAAATTTTTAAATTTTATGTAAATATTTACCACATTATTCTTACATAATTTTTCATCTTATTACGGTTTGCCATATACCATGTAAAAGTACAAAGAATGCCCTTTCAATTTGTATATGACACATTACAATTACAATTATTTTCAAACCCATAATCGCGCACAGAAAATATTATCTACGCACGCAAAAATTATAAAAAATTAAGCGTTCGTGAGAGATCTGAAATCTAGCCCCGCACCTTGTGAAACGTCATCAGATACATCCGGCCAGACTGACGAATAACTATTTGTACTTTTTTCGAAAATATTATAATCGTTTGAGGCATGCATAATTAATACCTTTATGTATACAGTTTGTGTTATATGTAAACTTATGTGTTCGGAAGTATATTTATGTGATATGAAGTGCTAATGAGAAATTTGCTGGAAATGTGTTCCCTGTATCATTTTCTTCATCATTTATTCCTTTGATACCTTATATCGTATATGATGTAATTCTTATACTTTTGATATAGTTTTCTTTTTTGTGGCAAAGTCGTGCAAATGCAACTGCCATTTTTTACACTGCCTGTATCCATATTTTCTTTGTATTTATTGCATAACAATAAGTATTCACAATAAGATTTGGAAAATATAATTAATCTATCATTCTAACCTTTATCATAAAAAAGTTGCTTTTCAAAGTGAGGTATGAACACAGTGACAGAACTAAATACATTTCTTAAGAATTATTTAAAATCTTCATAATTTAACTTACCTTGAAAGTGAAAGAAGAGAGACGACTGAGAAGAGAGAGACGAGAGAGAGAGAGGATGAGAGAGAGAGAGAGAGAGAGAGAGAGAGGGTTGTCATGTTAAAAGAAATGGACTTGAAGAGAATACAGCAAACCAGTATATAGGTAAGTAAATAAATAAGTAATGAATAAACATATGAAGAAAGCTGGAGTAGCTATGTGTGTTCAAACTGGTATATTTTGTGCAATAAAACAAGGTTTAGTGACTAAATGAGAGAATGGGTATTAAAAAAATCAAACATGTAACCTCTACAGATTTTATCATCAAGATTTTATGGAAAACCATGCGATATGGATTAAATGTATAAAAACTAAGGGTTCTTTAAGTAATTCAGTGGAGAAACACGGGAGTGTTACTCTTGTGACGTCACAGTATTAGCTCCGCCCCAACTGCCGAGTTGAGCAGACCCTATATACTTTGAATGGTTATTAAAAAACATCAAGCATGTGACCTCTTGACAGGTTTTATCAGATTTTATCAAAAAAAAAACATGCGATATGGATTAAATGTATAAAAACTAAAGCTTCTTTAAGTAATTCAATGGAGAAGCGCGGGTAGCGTTACTCTTCATACGTCACAGTATTAGCCCCGCCCCCACTGCCGAGTTGAGCAGACCCTATTACTTTGACTCTGCTTCGGTAGACCCTCGGCCTCGGAGTCCTTGGGTTTTTTTGGGGACGGGATGCCTCCCCTGGGGTGATCCTCAGGGGGTTCGACCATCTTCCGAGGGCAGCCGCGGCTACGACTGGGTGGTTTGGTGATCAACGGTGTTGCTTCTTGCCAAGGAGGAGAAGGAGTGAGGGGCCCTATGGGATCTGCATCGGCGTACTCTTCGTCCATCAGGAAAGCGGGTTTCAGTCGGTCGATCGTGACCCAATCCTCACAACCATTTATGGATATGAAGTATGCCTTGTCGGTGCGTCGGAGGACGCAGAAGGGGCCTTGGTAGGGTCTCGTCAGTGGCGGGCGGCGGGCGTCGTCCCTGATGAAGACGTGTTTGTAGGAGGATAGGGCCTTCAGGAGGAAGTGTTTAGTTCTGTTGGAGAAGGTCTTGATGCAGGGCGTGAATTTTCCGGCGGATTCCCGAAGTCTGGTGATGGAGATGTCTGCGTCGTCGGCGTTGGTCGGGAAGAACACGCCTGGTTCCCCGTATACCTTCTCCGCAGGTGATGCTTTGCCGGTCGCCCGAGGGGTGGTCCAGAGGCCGAGGAGGACCCATGGTAGTTGGTTGGCTCTTCCAGTCCTCGCCGGTACAGTGTGCCATTAGGGAAGCCTTGAGCGATTGGTGGACCCTTTCCACTATGCCGTTAGCCGCCAGGTTGTAGGTGGTGGTGGCATGTAGTGATGTCCCCATCAGGCGGGCCAGGACAGTCCACAACTCCGACAGGAAAACAGGTCCACGGTCCGTCGTGATATCATCAGGCACTCTGAATCGGCTGATCCAGCTGGCGAGAAGGACTTCGGCGCATGCTTTGGTGGTTGCCTCCGACGTCGGCGTCGCCTCTGGCCACCTGGCGGAGCGGTCGATTATCGTCAGGAGGTATCTGGCGCCTTCGGACAGGGGCAGGGGACCCACGACGTCTATGTGAATGTGGCCGAATCTTCGTTTCGGCTGCGGGAACTCCCCCAATTCTGTGTGCCGACTTACTTTGCTTGATTGGCATGGAACGCAGTTCCTGGCCCAATCTTGAGAGTCCTTCCGAATTCCGTGCCAGACGAACTTCTCCGTCAGGAGGTGAACCATCGTCCTTCCCGAGGGGTGCAAGAGTCCGTGTATGACGTTGAATACGGCCCTCCTGTGGGAGGCTGGGATCAGCGGGCGAGGGCGACCCGTGCTGGTGTCGCAGAGGAGCGTCGTGCCTGCGGGTCCGAAGGGCACACCCTCCCACTTGAGGGAGGTGATGGCTGTGCGATATGCGGCAGACTCCAGGTCGGCGGCCTGTGCCTGGGCGAGGTCTTCGTAATCGATCCCGAGGTGCACAGCGTTGATCTCTATCCTCGAGAGGGCGTCAGCCACGGGGTTCTTCTCGCTGGGGACGTAATGGATGGTGCAGCTGAACTCAGCGATGGCTGCCAGGTGCCTCTGTTGTCTCGCTGACCAGGCACGCGTCGCCCGCCTTGGTGAAGGCGTGCACCAAGGGGCGGTGGTCTGTCCTGATAGTGAAGGGGGCGTCCTCAAGGAGGTAGCGGAAGTGGCGCACTGCTTGGTACACCGCCAGGAGCTCGCGGTCAAATGTGCTGTATCTCACCTCGGCGGGCGACAGTTTTTTACTGTAGAAGGCGAGCGGCTGGGGACTGCCCTGGACCATCTGCCCGAGGACAGCCCCGCAGGCGACATTGCTGGCATCAGGGGAGAGGCATAAGGGCGCAGTGGGGTCCTGGTGGGACAAGGTGGTGGCCCTGGCGAGGGCCACCTTCGTGTTGTTGAAGGCCTGCACCTGCTCTGCCTCCCACGTCAGGTTCTTTGGTTTGCCCTTCAGGACCTGTGTTAGAGGGGACATGGTGCGGGCGACATCGGGGATAAACCGGCCGTAGTAATTCACCATTCCGATGAATTCTTGCAGGGCCTTGACTGTAGTTGGGGTCGGGAACTTCTGCACCGCGTCCACCTTCGAGGCCATGGGGCGCATGCCTGCTGCAGAGATCTCGTGTTCAAGGAAGTCCACCCTCTCGGCGCCGAAGGTGCACTTGTCGAATCGGATGACCAGCCCGTTTTCCTGCAGGCGTTTCAGAACTGCTCGGACATGGTGTAGGTGCTCCACTGGAGACCTGGAAAAGATCAAAATATCGTCGACGTAGCAGACACAGAAGGGCAGGTCCCCCAGGATGCTGTCCATTAGGCGCTGGAAGGTGGCCCCTGTATTTCTCAGGCCGAAGGTGGAGTAATGGAAGACGTAGGAGCCGAAGGGCGTGTTGATGGCGGTCTTGGGAACGTCCTCGGGATGTACCGGAACCTGAAAGTAAGATTTTAAAAGGTCCATTTTTGTGAAGATTTTTTGCTCCATGGATGGCCCCAGTCAAGTCCTGCATGTTTGGCAAAGGGTAGTGATCGGGGATCGTAGCGAGGTTGAGTCTCCGGTAGTCTCCGCAGGGCCTCAGTGCCATCAGGTTTCCGTACCATGTGGAGGAGCGAATCCCAAGGGCTTGATGCTTTCCGGCAGATACCCTTTCGTTCCTTGATGCTTTCCGGCAGATACCCATTCGTTCCATTCCGAGAACGCCCTTTTTGCATCCTGAAATATTACAGCCACGTCATCATGCTGAAAATTATTGAAAAACCTAAAAATAATTGATATTAAAATAAAATGAATTGTCGTACTAAACCTTAACAGATTTATAACTAAAAGGATACAAAAGTTACAGTGCAAATAAAACCAAATATTTAAAAGCTTATTAAATACATCATAGAATTGCAAACATGAAAAAAGTCAATATAAAAAGAGAAAGTTCAAACTACTGCTACTACTAGCAAAAGATATCTTGTTTAATATCCAGTTCACTATACCTCGGAAATAACTTACCCCAAGTGGAAATGTAATTGAAGCTAAACTAACCTAACCTAAGTGCTATATCCCCTGCAGGATTCGAACTGATGCCTTGTTTAGAAACAGTGATAGAGGGGGACTTGTTGCTTATAGTTTATTTCCAAGAAAATCTCCTACGGACTGAACATTTTGTAATTATAATTTACAGCGGTTTTTAGTGTAATCCTTGGATGTTTTAATTTACCAGAGATGTGGAAAGTTAATTACTATTCTCATGAAGTATAAAATGCTTTAGACACAGAAATATTTCCTTCAAATATACAATAAAGTATAAACAGTAGCTATTTTTAAAGCTGCTCTTAGTGTAGTTGCTAGTTAATGTTTTAATTTATATCTCAGCAGTTTTTATAACAGCAAAAAAATTAATTTCTGCAAGTGAATGAGAGTTCACTTCGTTATTCATAATTTATATCAGTTTGACAAAGTTTCGTATATCTTACGTAAAATCGAAGACTGCATGTGCAGTGTAAACTAAAAAGTTGTCTGTTACTATTTGCTGTTTTATTTTTATTTTTTAGTTGCGCTGTCAACAAATGTCTATAAGGGGAACAACCGACTGGATTAGCGGATCCAGTTTCCACCTAATGTGAAGCCACCCTCCGAAAAAGTACTTTAACACGTCCTGACACCGGAGATGGGCACCAGTCACGAGTCATCGGTGGTGAGAGCAAGAGCTTGAGATCTCTACTATCCTTTCGAAGTAAGTATTTTCTCCAAAGTTAGAAATTAAGGTCATATTTCAAGATTAAACAGAGGTTAATGAAAGTCTAGCCATACGCAATGCACACATACCTCCATGACACTTTCGAAATTTTTACTTATAACACCAACAATATAGAAGATTGACGCCATCTCGATGTTTGCGGAGTCACTTGTGTCAATAAACCTTCCATTCCATGTGCTAAATCCGCACACCACTTGTACCCATAGACGCTGGAGCATTTCTTCACAAAAATCGTAAACAATGACTTCCAACCACGACTTATCCAAGGAGACCACGATTTTTTGGTAGAAGAAGAAGAAGAAGCGTGCACTAGATAATTATTTAAATAAATGGTTAAACGGCAGTGTGTCATGAATTGCATAATCTTTTACATATTCATGATTATTAATTTGAAAATATTCGTTGTTGAAAAAGTAACTAGATTCCTGACTCAAATATCAACAGTTTTGCTGAGAACAGTACCTACGGCGTTCTTCGCGCTCTTCTGTTGATTGTCAGCGTTGCCAATTGGTATGTGTTTACTCTCCAAACTGGATATAAGACTTACACAAAACCAGGAAAATAAGTGAAATTAGTGTATCTATTTGTAGTATATATCATACTTTATCATTATTGCATTACTATGAGAACTAGAATTCATGGAAACAGTTTGTAAATGCATTGGTGGATGTGTGAAGCTCCACTAGATTGGCAATGATGAGTCATTTTGCCGTCTGCTTGTATCTACTTTAGAAATATCTGTAATTTTTCGGGGTTAATTTGGTTGCAAAAAAGGGATAACAGACATGAATTAAATAAACATTTTGAAGTAACAAAGTAAAGTTAAACTAAATAATGAGTAAAGTAATCAATTAAGGGAATAAAGCTTTGCACCTCATAAACAGTGTGCTCGTGTGCTGCCCGTAACTGTTTGTGGAGTGAGCGCTTAGGAACCAGGAACCGCAATGTAGTTCAAGTGCGATTTGGAGTGAATTAAGACCAAAGCATGTATAATTACAATCAAATAGGCACTATGGAGTTTCAGTTGTGATGGCAGTAAGGATAAAACCACCGATTACAAGGTAAAAATGAATTTCAGTTCAAACCATGATCCCGGAAATAGGAAGTTTCATTCTTTCACTAATATAGGCAACAAAATGTTGTTTTATTGTGCTGATTACAACGGCAATCTTGAGTAAGATCGATAAACTTTACATAAATACGCTAACATTGTTCAAATGAGTGCTGGGAAGGCTGGGAAAAATGGTGGCTCCGCTGCACTTACGAACGGCACCTCACGCGGGTGCCGCCATATTGGATTTCAAAACTGCCTTGAAAACATATTTTACGAAGACCTCACATGCTTAATCTAATTCGTATTGCGCTTTCATAGATCACATTATGTTGACGAAACTTCAGTCTTTTGAATGGTATGCTTATAGAGCGGCAGCCCGGACTGTTGAGATACAACGAACTAGATACCGACCGTAACCCCTACCGGTATTTTGGAGTAGACTTGTAAACTGTGAAACTGACCGTCTGCCGAAAACATATGGGTGGCTTACTTAACAAGCACCACTAATTGCTCGTTAGCTTTTGGGTCTAGATCCAATATATGAGTTACCAGATGAAAATAATATATAATATATCTGCAGACTCTACTGATTATAGAATGACCAGTGACAGACATTTTGGAGGGTGGGTTCCCCTGACAGACACACTGAAAAGGGGGGGTGGGGGGGGTTAATTGGATCTAGAGCCAACTTAGGAGATACCGAGTAAAATTTACACTACAATAGCACTGCACATCCTAGAATACTGTGGTGGTAATGACAGACATTTTAGTGGGTGGTTACGCCCTGACAGACGCCCCACAACGAGTGGGGAGGGGGAGGGGGAGACAGGATCTGCATCTAACATGGAGATACCAAGTAAAATCTGTACTACAATAGTTCTGCACATCCTAGAATGCTGTGATGGTAATGAAACATTTTGTGGGTGGCTACCCCCTGGCAGACACCCCACAACGAGTGGGGAGGGGGAGAGGGAGGAGGAGACAGGATCTTCCTCCAACATTGGAGGTACCAAGTAAAATTTGTACTACAATAGCACTGCACATCCTAGAATGCTGTGATGATAAGGCCAGACATTTTAGTGGGTGGTTACCCCTTCACAGACATAAACTACGATTGGAAGGGAGAGATGGGACACCTTGAAATAATTCAAAATCTATCATAGGCAATATTAATATTAGAAATATGGTATCTGAAAATCGTGAGCCTGATAAAATGTACAAGGCAAAATATTTAAAAAATATTGTGATGTTTCAGGATAAGAATTACTGCCGGAGTTACTTTTTAAAATTCCTATTGAAGTTTGGAATATTTCACTTCATTAATTCCATCACATCTATATAGATACTGTGTGAGACTTACTAGGCTTGGTCTACTTTCTATAGTTTCACACACACAAACACACACACACGTACACACATACACACACACACACACACACACACATATATATATATATATATATATATATATATATATATATATATATATATATACATACATACATACATACATATATATATATATATATATATATATATATGTATATATATTTATATAATATTAGCACGATCCTTTGGTTTGGAGTTATTACTTCACACAAAGTATTTTATCTGAATGAGAGGGGGTCACAAGTGGCAACAGCTACAAGTATGTGTGCTGAGCCATTTTTGAATAATTAAACCAGTCATATGGTGCCACTCTCAATTCCTCTAAAAAAAGAAATGTAAGATAAGTATTCTCGTTTTAATAGCGTCTTTGGTCATTTTCTTTTCTTGCCTAAAGTTAGGACACTGCAGCCATGTCGAGGTTCGTAGCCCAACGTGTCTTACCATAACTGAATTGTTCTTTAGTTGCTGTTGGTGCATGTGGATGAAATGAAATTTTTATCGGATATGGGAATTCGATTGATATTAAGACCAAAGTCCCATCATAAAGAGCCGTTTTAACACCCGCACATTCACAAAGAGATGATGTATCACAACACAAATAATTACTGGAAACGGAAATGTGAATGAATTGTTCAGCATAAGCTAACTATAAAGATTAAAACATTTTCCCCCATTTTATTCCCCCTCCTGAAGTTGACGATCATACAACTTGGAGCCATGACTCCCAAATTAAGTTGGCCTATAATATCATGTCAATTATCTAATAGTCCACTTATTTTCGGCTGCCTCACTCAAATTGATCTGTACACTATCACCAAGTATCAGGTACCATATATATTCAGGGAAGAAAATCTAAACTCAAATAAAAATGATACTTAGGCAGTTTGATGTTTAAAGCCAGCTGAGTGCGTTTGTCTCTTAACTTCCCGCCGGCACGCACCACAGGCAGCCTATGTAATGTTTCAATACATTCTATCGATGGTGGCTTTGACGACCATTATTCGGCTAATTTTCTCCCTAGTAATATTTTTTTCTTTATTTGTTCATTATATGCAGTAGACAGGCACTAACATCATATTATATCTTCACGTTTGTTCAATGTATTTACCATTGTTAATATGATTTATAATGCGTCTCCAACAGTCAAAAATCGGACAACCTAATGTGCAAATATGTCAGCTGTGTGCAAGGCATAGGGCGTCAATCACTGGAGTAGCGATCTCCCTGCCGAGAGTGACTTCGGAAGGCCATATTGAAAGGTCTCGGTCCAGCTCTTAGTACTATATTTTATTACTATTACTTTTTTTAATCTTTATTATTATTATTATTATTATTATTATTATTATTATTATTATTATTGTATTTGACCCTTTTTCACACCTAAGCACTCTAACCATTGTGGTCAGGCTTAAGCATTTGCTCTTGGATCTAAGCAGTGTCAAGCATAAATGGTTCCTGTGTAAATACAGGACTTTCTTTGCACATGGTAGCGAAGCACTAACTAAGCAGTAATGTAGTACAATTACTAAACACCAACACTCACAATGCACTTACTCAGTAAGCACTCACACTTGCATACATTCACTATACACACACACACACTTAACATACACTCACACACACTCTCAATAACACAAAACACTCTGAATACCCAACACTCACTTATTCACTTAAAACACTAAATTTACTAAATACTCATTATACCCCAAACACTCGGTAAACATTCACTAAACACTCACTTAATCCTAAACATTATTTAAACACTAAACATTCACTAAACCCTAAGCACTCATTAAATACTAAATGCTTACCAAACCCTAAATACTTATTAAATACTAAACAGTGAATGAACATCCGCTCATTAAAAACTTAATAAACACTTACATACTAAACATTTGCTAAACACTAACATTCACGAGACATTCACTAAACGCTCACTTAAAATTCGCAAAACTTTCACTAAAACCCTAAACACTCACTGAATACTTACACACTAAATATTCACTAAACACTACCATTCACAAGACATTCACTAAACGTTCAGTTAACATTCACAAAACATTTACTAAAACCCTAAAGACAAAACATTCACTGAATATTTACAAAATATACATTCAATAACATTCACAAAACATTAACTAAACCCTAAAGACTCAGTAAACATTCACTGAATACTGACACATTAAACAGTCACTAAACCCTAAACACTTTTTACAATTTTGGTTATTGCGAATATAAAACAAACATTTTTGCAAAATTCTTACCACCATTGAGAAATATTAACATTCGTCTTTATCATAGAGCAAAATAACTGTTGTTTGCTTTCAACATAAGATAACAATAAGCTTTAGAAAAAAATAACTTTTCGTGCCAACTTGCCCACGGGGTAAGTTGGCACATTGATAATTAAAAGAAAATTACTACATTGCATTTAAATCAAATAGCAAAAATACCCTCTGAATTTCCAAAATACAAAATATAAGGCATTAGTATTACTTCAGATCATCATCTAGTTGTAATTGTGGCAGGTGTGAAATAAATCCTCGTCATAGCCTTCATGCTCCCACATGTTACATGCCCTGCACTGGACCAACACTTCTCCTGGCTTACCAAACACAGGCTCTCTTCAGCTGAGCTTTCTTCTGGATCAACAGGAGCAGTTCTTTAAACTCTGTATCACGCTGATGACTGATCTGAAGCCCATGTGTCTTCTCGGACATCTCTCAATCTGTTACATAACCATCCGCAAAATCAAAATCTTGAAATAGTCTGTAATTCAAAGTTGAAATTCCATCAATCCTAAACCAATTGAAAACATCAGAATAAGTGACAGCTAGAGGTAAAGCAGAGGAAACTTTACCTGGAATGTCACAGAGGGGCATACTTGATCCTGGATTACCAGTCATCCACGAATCACATACCCTGTTAACACATTTCTTCAGATGTCTATAAACACTAAAATCCAGGGTCTGCAACTTGTGAGAATAATGTGGAGGAAATGATAGGACACTAATCTCATTATCCTTCCAAAAATCCAGAAACAAAATGTAAATTATAAAAATAAATAGGCTTACTATTGTTATCAAATAACGTGTGCCAACTTGCCCCATCCCTAACATTTGGTACAAAAACGCTTACCAGTCCACACCAAGAAGCCTTGAATTAATAATTTTAATGGTATAGAATCTTTAAACCATAAGGAAAACTATGCTGTAATTGAAAAATAATCTTTATGAATGTATAGATGTTATAGCAAATAACAGAAAGATTAAAATATTTACTAACTACCATCAAAATCAAAAATTGTCGCATAAATTCGAGTTCCTACGTTCTATCTCTACAGAATTTTGCTGATAATTGAGGAACCACGTGGCAATTACACAGTATATGTATTAGAGTCATCTATTGGTAAACTTTAAAGTCATTTTGAGTGTGCCAACTTACCCCTGTAGCCAACTAGCCCCGGGCTCCCTTACTGTAATTGAAGTCAGTTGCTTGCTTGACAAAATAATAATATGACTGAATTATTATGGGCCTACAGATGACTGTTATTTATATGAAACAAATAAATAATTTTTGTGTTAGATCAGCCATCGTCAACCGGGGTTCCGCGGAAACTTAGGGTTCCGTGAACGATCGCCAGGTGTTCCGTAAGAATTCATGTTTTATTTAATTATTTGTTATTTACAAGTATATATTTTTCGTTAAACATGGCATGAGAAATCGTAGTCCTATAATTTATTTTATCGTAACATATCGTGCGAGATTTTTTCCCTCTGTTTTACTAAAGGT
>NC_061105.1:7953737-7966237 GCF_015104395.2 Macrobrachium nipponense | reverse complement strand
CACTGACCTAGACCGATAGCCACCTGAATCATATGTACGTGACATGCATTTTCATTGCTCTTGTGTGTGTGTGTTAGCGTGTATGTATACGAATATGACTGTGGGATGCATTATAATAACCTTGAGTTGTGGTATTACTAAGGATAGACCTAAGTCTTTGTATGTCTCCACACCTTGGGAGGGATTAAAACAAGTGTGAGCTTTGGTACTAAGATTAGGCCTATATATTACAGCCTCAGACTATTCATCCTGTTTACATCAAACCAGAGCATCATATGAATTTCAAATTCATCTTTAGCATAACGAGTTAGAACCTCCCTAAATATAGCTCATCTATTTATGCAGCGAGTGTGATCTTATTTTGAAGGGGAAAAAATTATTTTTGATAACCTAGACAGCTGATTGGGGTTGGGTGACGGGGGGTGAAGTGAGATCCATTTGGGTTTCCAGTTATCCATTAAAAAGATGATTGCACTGGATGGCTCTTGCTCAAGAGGTGTTAAGTAAATGCTCACTGCAACCTAATCGATTTTTTTTTATCTATCGTAATTGTCTCGTTTAACAGTTCGATTAGAACAACGAAAATCAACCAGAATGATTGGAATACTTTGATCGCCGTTTCCCTCTTCCCGAGGGGAACCAATTATTGACAGTAGGCCATTCACGCGTTCATTTAAGGAAAAAAAAAGTGGCCTCTCCCGTCGAAGTGAGAGTGATTCAAGGTCACGGTGAATGTGCATGGTCCCTCGTCACACGAACATCTCGGGGGGAGGGTGGAGGGGTGGGGATGCTAGAGTTATGGAGGGGAAGCAATATAGGTTAAGGAAACCCGCGTGAGGGGAAAATCAGCGTGATGATAATGGTAGGAGGTATAGAGAGAGAGAGAGAGAGAAAGAGAGAGAGGGGAGTTGAGAGAGCGATTTCGATCAATACTCTTCTTCTTCTTCTTCTCGCGACTATGATGAGGAACTCAGGTCCGTTTTCGTGTACCATATCGGGACATACAATCCCCCATCCCATACGACGAAGAAGACGACGAAGACGGGGTGGTTTGTGTGTAGGTGGAATGGGTGAATGGGCTGCTGCTGCTGCTGCTGCTCCTGCTGCTGCTGTACGACTTTTGTGGTGGGTGGGTGGCGGTGGTGGGGAGATTGGGTCACCACCCGTGTCACGCCCACTCCTCCTCACACAGAGAGGGTGGCACATGCGACCTTGTGCGCAGGTCCTTTTTTCCGCTCCGGTTGCCATTTAGCGTATTTAATTACCGCTCTGGGAACACTTCCCAGAGGCGTTTCCCGCGTCGAGAAGAACTCCCATTATGTAGTTTATATGGATGTCTCATAAATGGGCGTAACAGAGACGGTCTTGAAGAGAGAAAGAGATTTTATAAAGGAAAAAGCGGGCGACCAGAAAGCGGCACCCGGCAACTCGCCCGACGGTTGGTTGTGGTCGGCCATATTGTATTCGTACGAGTCAGGAGGTGGAAGGTGAAAGCCGAGGTAGATACACGCGCGGCGCGTGAAGTGTGGTGTGTTTTATATTCCCCCCAAAAAAGGTTGGACTTCTACTGACTAGGACTGGGCATTTCTCGAGCGAGTGGCTGACGAAGGAGAGAGAGAGGCCACGACCAGCACAGGTGCCAACCACCCCCAAATTCCTGGCCATGGTGGACTCGCGAGATGATGGACCCGAGATTCGCGCTGTGGATACAGGTCGGTTTTTGGCTTTATTTTTTTATTTTAATCATTTTTCTTTATTTTTCTAGGTCAAATAAGGTCGTATATTTATCGTCGCGGCCTTTGACATACAAGGTGGGGCTCCCGGGCACGTGTCTTTATTAATAACGAATTAAATATGGTGGTAACTTCGTTTCGTCGAGAAGGGCGTATCGTAATATTATATCCTATTTCTTAATATTTTTACAATCGTAGTCCTTTTTTTAAATTAAATATTGATAAAAATAATATATTCCTTTAATATATTCATTTAATCATCTGAATTCACACATTATCGTATATTAATTTGTTGATTTCTAAAATAGCGCATCTGGGATTGGCTGTATATGGTGGTGTAGTGTTAGGCCTAGTTTAATTACAGATGTATATATTTTATTGCTATTTATCTTATTAAAATCACCTGTATTTGTTATGATTCAGAAACTTGGGCGCCATTAACTTTTTTTCCATGAACGTAGGCGCCATAATTTATTATGGGTCATTACCGTGTTGTAAGTTTTAATCCATATGCACATATACCATTTTTATATTGAATACTAGTTATTAGGAATAAAGGAATATTTGCTAAACACGTAGGTCTAAACATCACCTGAGTATCGACAGGTATCCAAGACAGCTCAATTAATGAAGGCCCATTAATTACAGACGTCAGAGATAGCGCAATCAGTTAATGAAGAAGGCCTATTACTATTAGTTTCGAACACACATTACTCAGATATGCGTGACATAGGCCTAATCAGCGCGATGGAAATGTCTTTCTCCATGTCATCAATATATACGGAATTTTCATGATTTCCCCTATCGTATATCTTTTTATATCCCGTGCCTTATATTCAATTCGAAAATTTATACTCGAATAGACAGACCCTTTTTCAAGAATCAATGCCATTTGCATATCCTGATTCATGTCAATATGGAAAGACAGAAGAGAGTCTTTATCATTGTTTGCTTTGCCATTTTCATTAATCTTGCTCTTAATTCCACCTCGAGACATCCTTGTATTGGATGTCGTTGTTCTTGAATACTTTTCTTTTTAATTATTCAAAATTGGAAACGTTTCCCCTCCGTTTATAGTACTAGTTCTGTCATCAAATTCTCTCTATATACTCTGTCCACATTATCTCTGTTTTCCTTATTTATTATAACCCAAATCCATCTTCCAAGATATGTGATGCACTATTATTCCCCAATTACCTTTTTTCACGAAACAACGAAGGCGACTACCACCTCCTTGCAGCACCTCATTAGTGACTACAAATTCACCATGACATAACAGGTACTTTTGCAGAATCTGGTTGGTTCATAGAAATTAATGGGTATATCGTATTGTCGTGTGACCTTTTTCTCATTATATACTGGTTTGTAAACAACAGAACCCATTGTTAGGGAGTCGATACATTTCATATATACGTTGCTGCGAAATATGTCTAACGTTGTTTCCTGCCGTTTGTAAAATTGTTTGGTAAGGGTTTTTATATTCCATAATTGGAGGGCATGTAATACTTACATATTTTTTAATTTGATTCATTAGTAGCATATTATTCGACGTCATATATATAGCCACTTCCTTAGACCTTAGATCCATTGTGAATTTTGACGGCGAACGGGGAAGAGAGAGAGAGAGAGAGAGAGAGAGAGAGAGAGAGAGAGAGAGAGAGGTGTTCTATTTAATTTTTGATGAACTACATTTGGTTCAGTGAACCAAGGAAAAATTTTGTAGCTTAATTTATCACAAAGCTGCTGAATGCAAAGTACAGTTTTATTCACCAGCATGAGTGACTTGAGCAACCATGCAGTCATCAACCAGCAATTCATATAAATGCGATACAAATCATCAGAGTTAAAAAAAAAAAGACTATGGATACATCTCTAGGTGTAGCTATATAAGAACGTTTTAAGCGCACAAACAACCAACATTTTGCTCTAGCGTATAGCGAAGAGTTACAGCGCAGTAACAAGCAACAATATCTTGCACTGCAACACGCAGTTACAACCACTTAACAACAACAGAAGTCCTCTTTCACACCACCCCTTTGCCTCGGGAGTTTAATGAGAACGTTATTAGACCGTCTGTAACGGGGACGAAGTTCATCGATTTGCCCGTCCTTCCTTACCATATGGAAGTCTTGCTTTGTGCTTGGCCGTTTGCGTTGCAGTGATTTATGCGCTCTGTCTGCAGTTTTTGTCATTAGGTATGCGGTCTTTTCCATGCTCTTGGCTTATTTATGCGCTCTAATCGTTACGCTAGACCTATAGGGGTATGCAGTCTTATCCTTACGCTAGACCTAGGGGTATGCAGTCTTATCCTTATACGCTAGACCTAAACATGCGGTCTTTTCCATACACTAGACCTAGGTATGCGGTCTTATCCTTACGCTAGACCTAGAAATGAGGTCTTTTTTCATACACTAGATAGGTATGCTGACTTTTCCATAAGCTAGACCTAGGTATGTGGTCTTTTCCATAAGCTAGATAGGTATGCTGTCTTTATCTATACGCTAGACCTAGGTATGCGGTCTTTTCCGTACGCTAGACCTAGGTATGTAACCTTATTCATAAGCTAGACCAGGGTATGCGGTCTTTTCCATAAGCTAGACCTAGGTATGCGGTCTTTTCCATAAACTAGACCTACGTATGCGGTCTTTTCCATACGCTAGATGGGTATAGTGTTTTTATCTATACGCTAGGCCTTGGTATGCGGTCTTTTCCATACTCTAGACAGGTCTGCTGTCTTTTCTATACGCTAGACCTAGGTATGCGGTCTTTTCAATACTCTTAACTCAGATATGCGGTCTTATCCATACGCTAGACATGTATGCGGGCTTATCCAACGCTAGACCTTTTGTTCTTTCTGAATAGTGCGTATACGAAGTTAGATTGATTACAAGGATTATTTTTGCTTGTATTTTTCTTGAGGGTTTGTGACTATAAAAGTGTTCTAGTTAGTCATTTCTTTTTGTTGAAACATACGATAATTCGCGTTAAATGACTGATGTTAAGACTTTCATTTTGTTTCAGAGAGAGAGAGAGAGAGAGAGAGAGAGAGAGAGAGAGAGAGAGAGAGAGAGAGAAAGTAATACCAAGTACCGGAGGAATCCGCCAAGCAAATTGGAAATTACTGATATTGCAAGTTTCTGTACAATACGTATATATTCATTCGAGACAAAGGTGAGTCCATTAGCGCAGATTTGAAAATACAAATCTCCAATATATATATATTCCATCGGGCACGAGCCACATAAATACTGATTCAACATCGGACAGTTGATTGATTTAAACACAGTTTGTGCACAGGATAATTAAGTCTCTGTGGCAATACAGATTCCTACTGATTTGATACGATTCTATGCAAGGTTTTTTATAAGACCTTTTGCATATATGCAGCTATCGGTTGGCTGATATTGCTTTGTGCAGCTTTTCGATGAGAATTTTTTTTGGTTTATTATGTAGCTGTGTGGCCTACTTTCGCTTAGCTTTTTAAAAGGTTGACTCTTACTCTCTCTCTCTCTCTGTCACTCTCACTCTCACGCTCTCATTCTTTCTCTCTCTCTCTCTCTCTCGGTTTTTTAATACAACTTTTAATTGCCAATTTTCTTTACGGGGTAAAATTAGGTCGTGGTTGTAACCTACTTTCCGTCGATTGGCTTTAAGGCTGGAGATTCTCTCTCTCTCTCTCTCTCTCTCTCTCTCTCTCTCTCTCTCTCTCTCTCTCTCCTCTCAGTGGCACACTGGTAGCTACCATATTCAACTCCAGCAGTCAAGCACCTTATGAACTGCATAGGCCTATATAGTTTTTAAACAGTGTGCTATTTTGAATGAAGCCTTAAATCCAGATCTCTCTCTCTCTCTCTCTCTCTCTCTCTCTCTCTCTCTCTCTGTGGTACCCGAATTTTTGTCCTTGAATCAGCAGCTCCTTGGTATTGGTTGCAAGGTGACGGCTGCATCGGCATATGGATCAATAGGCCTCTGTGTGTTTTGTGGTCGCGCTAAGCATGAGCAAATTGGTGTATTTATATATACATGTGTGTGTGTATATGTTATATTTATAAATGTATATGTATAGCTATATATATATATATATATATATATATATATATATATATATATATACATATATATACATATATTGATATATATATATACACATAGTAATACATAGTATATATATAGTATATATATATATATATCTCATATATATATATATATTCATATAAATATTCAGTCAGTTACTAAGACAGTAGTACATAGGTACTATTGTTAACCCTGACGATAAACAGAGAGAGAGAAAGAGAGAGAGATTATGGACCATTTTTGGAATAATAACAAACAACGCTAAAACAACTGTGTCGTTGATTCACAGTTGATAAAACACTTTACAGTTCAGTCCAAACAAAAATAACGGCAGAGGATTTTTAAAAAAATGAGTAATAGTTCAAAGGGTACTTAAAGTGAACCTCTCTCTCTCTCTCTCTCTCTCTCTCTCTCTCTCTCTCTGAGACACATCTCACGCGTAGACAAACGTACAAAAATGTTATAACTTTAATCTTTTGATATTACTCTCTCTCTCTCTTCTCTCTCTCTTCTCTCTCTCTCTCTCTCTCTCTCTCGAAAATCCAGTATGTCTCTATTGAGTTAAGCAGTCAATTATGCACGTGGTATTTAGTCAGTACCCGTGGGTTATAGCGCGAGAGAGCGAGCGGTTCTTCCGTAGTGTCAAATTGTATATCATTATTCCACTTCCAAAACAGTAGGGCATCGACAAGGTTAAACCCTCACTTCGCTGAGATTGAAATGGTTCATCAGACTCTCTCTCTCTCTCTCTCTCTCTCTCTCTCTCTCTCTCTCTCCGGAATGAATCGGTGTTAGTCCCCTAGTGAAGGGCCTCTCCTCTGGAAATGAAGGCCGCTGTTTCGCTTTTGTTATGACTAACATCAAAGCGTTGGTTTTTTTTTTTTTTATTTATTTTCATTATTTACGGAAGAGCTTTGGAGAGAGTGACACTTAATTCAACCAGTTTTCAGCCCCCGTTGTCTTTCAAAGTAACGCCGTTCGAGTATAGAGCTCGGAAGTGTCTCGTGTTGGTTGATAAATCGAGGTTAAGTTAGTCTTCGATTGGGCTGAAATGTTTGGAGTTTGGTGGCGCGGTTTCATGGCTGCTATTCCTTACTCATTTTTATCTTCTATTCCCTCGTATTTATAGATTTTTTCCTCTCTCTCTCTCTCTCTCTCTCTCTCTCTCTCTCTCTCTCTCTATCCTTAAGGGTTGTCCCCCGTAGTGGGTAGCGCCGTCAGTGGACCTCATGCGGTGCACTGCAGGCATTACTTAAGGCTCTTTGCAGCGTGCCTTCTTAGGGCCCTAGCCACAACTACTTTCCTCACTTTTACTGTAGTGCCTTCTTTCATACTCTCTTTCTTCCATCCTACTTTACTCGACTGCATTGAGGTTTTCCTCCTGTTACGCCTTTCATACCTTTTGACTGTCAATATCCAATTCAGCGCTGAATGACCTCATAGGCCCCAGTGCTTGTTGGCTTTTGGCCTAAATTCTATATTCAACTCATTCAACTCAACTTAAGGTTTGTCTGCTGAAGATTTAAAGAACGAAGGAAAGGACAGAAAGGAATTAGGTTTAATCTTGTATAGGGAAGAAGGACCCTGTTATAAGTCAGGAGGACAGAAGCAGGAAAGAAATTCCAAAGCCACTTGCTAGACGGAAAGAGAGTCACTGAGTTATGTCATTGTTAGGTTTCGCTGTTTGCCAGAAAAATAAAAAGGTGGGAAGATGTGGCCTCTAGGGTGCTACGGGTGTATTAGGGAGGGATCGATCGTCGTAAATATGGAAATCAATACTTGTGTTGATACATTTCTAGTATCTAGAGGTCCCATGCAACCATACAAACAAACAAAATAAACAAAAACAATCTAGTATCTACAATTCTGTGCTAGTTGTCATTTATTCATTCTTTGGAAAAATTGAATGAATTTAAATTTTTTTGTTTATGTATATTATATTTTCGCTTACTTGGGGTGTAAGCCTACAAACTATCTTGTTGTTGTTGGGGGGGTGGGGGTTAGGAAAGGTCTACGAAAGAGCCTCAAAAGATCTGAAAAAGGTGTTTCGCGTTGAGTTAAAGATACAGGAATTTCAGGATAGGATATTTACGATTTATTGATTAGAATGAAAATGTAAAGAATATATAACATGTTCAACAGTACGGAACAATTATTTCTAATAAAATATAGCGTATTTATATTAATTTCCGTTTTTGAAACAACGCTGTATTTGACCGTAGATTTTAGCACGCGGCCTGAGTAAGCTGGAGGGCGGCTCACGCCTTGTTTATCAGACACAAGTCATGCACCCAATCCAAAGGATTGAAACGAGTCAATAAAATTGAATCGTAGGGCGATATTGTATATTTAAAATTAAACGCATCTTTAAAATGATGTCTTAACAGAATATGCGGGAAAATGCGGGAAGGTCATGGTCTGAGTAATTAGAGAGAGAGAAAAAAAAACTGGGACGAGGGGAGACGTCTGACTGAATGAATGCAAGTCCAGGGTCCCGTGTTTGAGGATGATTTGGAGGGACCTCCGTGTTTTTTTTTTTTTTTCGGGGGGGGGGGGGGGGTGGCGCCGGGAACGCTGTATCGGTTGCGGGAACAGGGAGGGAGAAGTGTGGGGATTTTCAGGGAGAGGTATGGGGACTTTGAAGGAGGGGGAGGGAGAGGTATGAGGGTTTTGAAGGAAGGAGAGGTGTGGGACTTTGAGCTTGGAGGGGAAAGGGTTAAGAGAGGTGTGGCGTATTGGAGGTTGGATGTATTCAATCTCTCTCTCTCTCTCTCTCTCTCTCTCTCTCTCTCTCTCTCTCTCCCCGTTGACCTACTCCCTTGTCCTTGTTCGTAGCGGAAAGGACAACGCGCAATAGCGGCAGGAGAGCTCCGTCGTCCTCACGCGCATGCGCGGTGCCTCTGGTATATGTTATATACGTTACGTAAAAGCGGACGTGCTCAAGAACGTCGGCAAACGGTCCGATCTCCTTTGTCCGACGAAGGCGCAGCCCTGCTTTTGGAGAGAGAGAGAGAGAGAGAGAGAGACGAACGAAGCTTCTGAAAGAGTTGTTGAAGCGAAGGGCGCCTCCTCGAGTGGTTCATTCTGCGGTTATGTTTGTCTGCCTCTCTCTCTCTCTCTCTCTCTCTCTCTCTCTCTCTCTCTCTCTCTCTCTCTATATATATAATATATATATATATATATATATATATATATATATATATATATATATATATATATACATACACATTCTATTTTATAACACACACAAACTCACATATGTATCTATATATCAAATAAAAGGGAGCCCATAAAAACGCCAAAATATATAGAGAGAAAAATACTATATTTCAGAGACTGCTGTCTCCCTTTTTATCTACCTGAAGAGGGAGACAGCAGTCTCTGAAATATAGTATTTTCTCTCTATATATTTTGGTGTTTTTATGGGCTTTTTTATTAGATGAAATTCTGTTGTATCAGAACATTTTTACCAGTCATATGTATATATATTTTGTGTGTGTAGGTATAGGTACAGATCTGTGTGTGTGTAAAAATACAAGTTTTATTTGTTTGGGGGCGGGGGCTTAGTTATCGATTATTCGTTTACGCACATATCCACCAAACGCATGCATGAGAGAAGAGCTCAGAGATTGCAGGGGTAAGCGCCCCCCTAAATCCACGGATCAGGAATATGCATTGCACGGGAAAACTCTCAGTCTATGACTGTGCATGATGAAACATATTCCAAGGCAAGCAAGCCCCTGCTTTTCGCAGATACGGCTGGTTTCGTATGCGTCCAGTAATCCCCCTTCTAGGTGCTGGGGTAGGGGTAGGGGGGGGTGAGGTTAGGGATTTGAACGTATTCACCTTTTGTTGTCTTCCCTGCGTGCGATTGTTGGAAGGGGAATTCAAGCCCCCACCCTTCTCTTTCGACTGATGTTGCCAAAAGGTGTTACGCCTGACACTTACAATTGCGTCACTTGTGCTATTTCCAATTTAGGCGTTACTTAAGGGTCCTGGCACATTTCCAATGTAGGCGTTACTTAAGGGTCTTGCAATATAGGCGTTACTTAAGGGTCTTGCAATATAGGCGTTACTTAAGGGTCTTGGCACATTTCCAATGTAGGCGTTACTTAAGAGTCTTGGCACTTTTCCAATGTTGGCGTTACTTAAGGGTCTTGGCACATTTCCAATGTAGGCGTTACTTAAGGGTCCAGGCACATTTCCAATCTGCCCCTAGCTGCAACACCCTCCCATTCCTTTTAGTGCACCTCCTTTCATATTCTCTTTCTTCTTCCGCCTGACTTTCCATCTTCTCTAACAGTTGTTTCGTTGTGCAGCTGCTTTGAGGTTTTCTTACTTTTACACCTGTCAAGCCCATCTTCTTACTGCTGTCAGTTTGCCTTTCAGCGCTGAATGACCTCGCAGGTCACAGCGCTTGGCCTTTCTGGCCTCAATTCTAATTCTCTCTGCTCTCTCCTCTCTCTCTCTCTCTCTCTCTCTCTCTCTCTCTCTCTCGTATATATATAATATATATTATGTATATATATTTATATATATACATATGTGTATATATGTAATTCAAAATATATAATAATATGTTTATATGTATATATAAGTATATATACTATATATATATATATATATATATATATATATATATATATATATATATATATATTTGTGTGTGTGTATAAACAGAATAACTGCAAGTCAGTTTTTAGACGGAATGACGTACGTGCTCATCGTTATAATCATCCTCAGAGGAAGAGGAAAGTGTTGGGGACGGGGGTCGCGGGGTGGGGGTGTGGGGGGGGGGGGTGGGGGGGGGTTAAGGATCAAGGTCCGGGGTGGGGGGAGGGGCGAAGAGGGCCTAAGAGTCTTCCTCTTTATACATAACGACTTAGCCATGACCCTTAGATCAATAGGATGTTTCTCTCTCTCTCTCTCTCATCTCTCTCTCGTCTCTGTCGTCTCTCTCTACTCCTTCCTCTTCTCTCTCCTCTCTCCTCTGCAATATAAAATAAGTCCATATGTAACCAAATAATTTCTGTGTATAACCAACAGACTATCTGCTAGATAGAAAGTCAGAATTATTTCCTCCTCCTCCTCCTCCTCCTCCTCCTCCTCCTCCTCCTCCTCCTCCTCCTCCTCCTCCTCTCTCAAGCCAATGAAATGTAGACTTGTGACTGAAACTGTAATTATTATTGGGTAAGATTGAAGCTGCTTGTTCAAGTGGAAATTTCGTGTGATTTACGCTGATGCTGTTGAAAGTTCACAGTATTTATCTTTCGTTTCCATTAACAGCGAAATAAAATCAATTGTCCAAAGACATCAAATCTCTTCTTTATCCGTATTAGTGCAATCCCTAGTCGGGGTCGCTGTTTTTGTTGAGCCTTTTCCAAGTGTTTCTTACACTAGGACGTTTTGTTTTTTTCATAGCCATTTGGATTATGTCAGAGAAACTCTATGATAAAATAAGTTTAGAACCTCGAAAAACAATTTAGATATCTTCCTGATGCGGTGAGAGAGAGAGAGAGAGAGAGAGAGAGAGAGAGAGAGAGAGAAGAGAGAAGGGGGGGGGGGGGGGGGGGGGCTGCAAATGTCTCATGGAGTCACTGACCTTTCCATCCAGCTGATCAGAAATTGTAACTTCGAGACAACATCGTTTATATTATATCCTTATCCTTTTCTCTCTTCTGTTAATTTTTAGTCCAGAGGTCCACAACCCACAACACGCTTCTTATATTGCTTTTAATATATCTTACTACACTTCATCTTAACCAAAACTTCGTGGTATGTATAACTGGTTGGAGGTGATGAGGAGTCAAATGGCTTTGAAGTTCATGTAAGGTCTGTCCTTACGAAAGCCCAGAATAAGGAAGGAATGAAGGAAGGAAAGTTTATTGGGAGATTTTTCTTTTTAAAAAATTGATTTATTGGCTAAAAATAGGGCAATAAAACGTTTTAGAAATATATAACCTTTTGCAAAATATTTTTGAGTATTGGGTAGTGGAGAAAAATAGACCGTAAGTTACTCATTTTCGGATATTTCCGGATATTTTATAGCAAGGTCGATATATATACTTAATGTCCTTTTATATATATATATATATATATATATATATTATATATATAGATATATATATAATATATATATATTATATAGCGTTGTGTTTCATGATTATAACGTCTACGAAATATCCTGTACATAAAAAAAAAAAAGATCCAGCCATCACGGAGATTCTCTGTTAATGAAATTCACCGAGATGAGCGACCATGAGTTTGTAGAGATAAGTTCCGACTTTACTGTATCAGTATTATCAAAGATAAGGTTAGCTATTACGTAAGGAATCGCACACTAACTGACACTAACGTCTGTAGACACACACACACACACACACTCGCACCCACTTCTGATATAAGTAATTCTGGCTTAAGCCTTAATATGTTATTGATGGCAAGCGCTTTACCATCATAAAGGGGAACTGGCCAAGAGAGAGAGAGAAAGAGAGAGAGAGAAAAAAAAAAAGAGGAGAAAGAAACAATTTTTTCCTTACGAAAATTCATTAAGTCGAACGTGTAATAGTATTCCACCTCTGTAATTGTATCTAACGCGAAACGATATCTCCCGTGTTACTATTTTGAAGGGCCGTGGCTCACTTGTTTTTTTTTTTTCTGTCTGTCTCTCTCCCTCTCTCTCTCCCCTTATTT
>NC_061105.1:7949798-7953237 GCF_015104395.2 Macrobrachium nipponense | reverse complement strand
TTCAATACCACAGGCTAAGGCACACATAGCTGATCCCGATATCGACGTGAAGGCGGACCTTCGTGGTAATCGCCAACTGTCACAGGAATAAATGGGAGATCCTTTTAGACCCATTCCTATCGCGTCTAGGAACCAAATGCTTTCATTGGCTGCCAATAATACGGATGGCTACTCTGCATGAGAGGACATCAGGGAAGATGATGGTCTGATAGCTTTTACTAAGTGGAATGTTTTACTTTCATATTGAGAGAGAGAGAGAGAGAGAGAGAGAGGAGGAGAGAGAGAGGAGAGAGATTGAGAGAGAGAGAGAGAGAGAGAGTCATTATCTTCATTTGTAACACTAGATTACTCTTTTGTAAATATATACAAACACAATGAAAAATATGTTGTATTAATTGACCTGTATAAATATTCTGAGCATTTAAATGAAGACTGCCACTTACAAGCCTCCCCCCTCTCTCTCTCTCTCTCTCTCTCTCCTCTTCTCTCTCTCTGTCCTCTTCTCCTCTCTCTCCTCTCCAGTTGACCTAATATACCCCTCAGGTGAACAGAGGCTTACTTGATGTTACAGAGACATTCCAACAGAATTCCTTTCCGCCACTCGAGAGAGAGAGAGAGAGAGAGAGAGAGAGAGAGAGAGAGAGAGAGAGAGAGAGAGAGCACTTCCATCCCATCTCGCTCTCTATCTGTCCTCTCCATCTCTGACCCAGATCTGTCCTGTATTCAGCAGAGGAGTTCGGTGTTCGATCAAAACAGGTATTCAGGAGAGTCCGGTATTTGGGGGGGGGGGGGGGGGGGGGGGGGGGGGTGGGGGGGGGGGGTGGGGGCTATTCAATATCCCCAGGAATTCCTATAAGGATGCTAAAACGTTCCCTTTCCACATTCGTCCCCTTGGAAACCGAAGGACTACTATTCTTTAAGGACTCTAGTAGAGAGAGAGAGAGAGAGAGAGAGAGAGAGAGAGAGAGAGAGAGAGAGAGGGGATATGTGGGTATTTCACTCGGAACTCAACAAGTTTCTAAAGTAGCGCTCGACAAGACTTCAAAATGCTTATAGCTGGCGCAAAGGCGTTCGCAGTCATTTTAGTTTCTGTCCTCACGATCCATTCTCATAAGGTTTTCAAGAATATATATACAGCACCTTAAATTCCACCCCCCCCCCCACCCCTCCAACCCCCCCTCAGGTAATTTGTATGATGGCGGTTTCAAATTCTGTTTCATAGTACTTGTTTCGAGTGATGAATTATGCATGTATCTGTGAAAAGTGGAACACACACATATATATATATATATATATATATGATATATATATATAGTATGCATACATACATACATACATACATACATACATACATACATACATACATACATACACTATTAACAAATGGTATTACATATAAAGAAAAAACAACATATCCGTATGGGGCCAATAGCTGGAACCACAGAATGTGTTAGGCCTTTTTCAACAGAAACTAACATAGTTGTATTAAAGGAATCTATAAAAAAATACCAATAATCAAAAAGTCTATTATTACTGATCGTAACATATTCTCAGATACGGTACAAGTCAGAAAACTCTGGTGCAATATTTTAAAAATCTAACAGAAAACTCTGGTGCAATATTTTAAAAATCTAAGTGAAAAACTATAGCATGTGGATTGCAAAAGACTAATATTAAATAAGTATACTACAACACACAACGCGAAACAAATAACGCCACATACTATAAAAATAGAAGCAAATAAGACTAAGTTTGAATGGCAAGGAGGCCATAACTATGCATAGGCACGTATCCGGGATTTCTCGTAGTCACCCATCCAAAGCAAAGCAAAGATCAGGATCGGTACCATTTTCTTTCGACATTCACAGTTTTCTTTGAATATGTCTTCGTCTCGTAGACTAAGGTATTCTCGAATGAAAACTATCCATTTTCACGCTTAGAGAAGGATATTTAAACTTTAAAGAAGTACAGGAATCATGCAGTTTATCGTGCGTCTTTTTGCTTGAAATATATATATGTATGTATGTATATATATTGATATATATTAATATATATATATAGTATATATATATATATATATATATACTATTGTATTATATTATATATATATATATATATATATATATTATTGTATATATTAATATATATATATATTATATTATATATATATATATATGTATGTTAATATTAAATAATATATATATTATATATATATAATACACTACTAATATGTCAAAACACATCTAATTTACTATACCTTTCTTATATCAGCTAAGGCCAGTCGCAAAAACATACCTGAAAAAGAAATGCATAGATCAGGTTTTACATACAACAAATCATATATACGTATAACACTTCAAGAAAAATACAGAATAAATATAAGTTATAATTAGTATAAGTCTGCAGTTTATGCTAAGGGCTGTAAAATCTTTTAAGAATTCCTGTTTAAGGATTAAAAGGCTCATATTCACTATAAATTCAATACACACTTTTAAATTTATGAAATCTTCCATTAAATTCTTCTTCTTAATGAAAAAAAAGTATAGCTACTGAATGGGTGAACGCCAAGCTTAGGTGATAATAATTTACTTGGTGTAGCAGACTTGTGGAATCACCAGCTTTAACTTGGTTCTCGGAGGAAACGTCTCAAGTTTCCAAGAGTTTGGTACTCAACAACCTTCTCTCGTGCTTTGGGAAGTCGGCAATTACCACCAACTCGGTTCTCAAGCTCGTGGGAAAAACGTATGTTTCCAGAAGTTGGGCATGACGCATGTGTCTTAAGGTGAGTTTACACTGGGCTTCACCCCACGGCACATACGTACCACTCATCACCAACTCCTACCAAATTCTTGTTAGCCCTGCCTACTGGACTGCTCATTAGGGTGTGTTAGTGGTGTGGCGTGACTCTTGATGAGCAGTCCAGTAGGTGGGGCTAACAAGAATTTGGGAAGAGCTGGTGATGAGTCTAACGTTTGCAGCATGGGGCGAAGCCTAGTGTAAACTTACCTTTACAGTCAAGGGAACCGAGAATTCGTGACAAAAAAGGTAATCAATGAAACTATCAAAAATATAGGCCTGGGCCTGATAGATTCGAACTCTGCAAAGGAGCCTTCAGTTCTGCAAACAACCTGACTTTACATACGGACAAACATCTGGTCATATCTCAAGGAGTTACCAAATCCTAATTATTTATCAATGCAAGGGCAACATGAAGCAATAAAAGTCAACAAATTTCATACATATATTTGTTTTAGAAATAAATCCAAGTATGGTAATAAAATCAAAATTCACGTAGGAAATGACATGAGACTTGACGTACGTACTTTGAGGACCAAATATTAAAAATACTAATAAATATATCCACGCAAACACATAACGCTTACAAACACACACACATGTATTTATATATATATATATATATATATATAATATTATATAT
>NC_061105.1:7937298-7944798 GCF_015104395.2 Macrobrachium nipponense | reverse complement strand
TGGAGATAAAGATAACTTGCAGTAATACTACTCGAAAAAGATGTATTAATGGCATCAGTACTGAGAGAGAGAGAGAGAGAGATAGAGAGAACCTTACAGACCTTACCTTACATCTTGTTTCGGGTTGCCCCAGGTCCCTCAGTGTGAGGCACCTCTAATGTCTACCAGAGTTTGCTAGTACATCTGTTCCGGTATATTTTGCATCTTCCAATCTTGGATGGTCTGGGATGCAGTTTAGATATTTGTCGAGCTTATTCTTAAACACATCTACGCTCACTCCTGATATATTCCTCAGATGAGCTGGCAACGCATTGAATAGACGCTGCATTATCGATGCTGGTGCGTAGTGGATTAATGTGTGTGTGCTTTCCTTATTTTTCCTGGTATAGTTTTGGGCACTATTAATCTACCTCTGCTTGCTCTTTCTGATATTTTTTAGTTCCATGATATTTTCTGCTATTCCTTCTATCTGTTTTCCATGCCTGAATTATCATGTAGCGTTCTCTTTCTCCTTTCTAGACTATATAATTTTTTAAGAATTGTAGTCTTTCCCAGTAGTCTAGGTCCTTAACTTCTTCTATTCTAGCTGTAAAGGACCTTTGTACACTCTCTATTTGCAATATCCTTTTGATAGTTGTGGGTACCATATCATATTGCAACTATTCAAGTGGACTACGAACATATGTTTTTATAAAGCATATCATGTGTTCAGCTTTTCTTGTTTTGAAGTGCCGTAACAACATTCCCATTTTTGCTTTACATTTTGCCAACAGAGTTGCTATTTGATCATTGCATAACATGTTCCTATTCATCATCACACCAAGGTCTTTAACTGCTTCCTTATTTGTGATGGTCTCATTATTAGGTCCTTCTTATATGCATATAGCTTTCTTTCTCTGTCTCCATAATTTATTGACTCAAATTTATCAGAGTTAAATACCATCCTATTTACCTCTGCCCAATCATATACTTTGTTAAGGTCTCTTTGTAGAGCGTTCCTATCTTCATCACAAGTAATTTCTCTACTTATTCTTGTGCATCTGCGAAACTACTCACTACCGAATCCTTCACATTATTGTCTATGTCTTCAATCATAATAACAAACAGTATTGCAGCTAACACCGTACCTTGCGGCACACCGGATATTACCTTGACTTCATCCGATTTCTCGTCGTTTGCAATAACTATCTGTTTTCTGTTGTGTAAAAATTCTTTTAAACCATCTTCCTACTTTATCCACGATATTGTGTTTTCTAATTTTCTTCGCTAATATATTATGGTCTACTTTATCAAAAGCTTTTGCAAAGTCTAAATAAACCACATCTGTTTCATTTCCGCTTTTCATATTTTTGAATATGTTCTCACGGTGGACTACGTTGGGTTTGTGTACTTTTTCCGGGTACGAACCATGTTGTCCTTTATTAAACAATTATTTTTTATTAAATGTTTCATAATATTTTTCTTCATTACCCTTTCATACACTTTCATAATATGTGATGTTAGACTCACAGGCCTATAATTACTTGCCTCTAGTCTTGATCCACTTTTGAAAGTAGGGGTAATATATGCTAATTTGTGCTCATCATAAATCTTGCCTGTATCTACACTTTGTCTTAATAATATTGCAAGTGGCTTTGCGATAGAATGAACTACTTTCTTTAACAAAATAGCAGAATTCCATCAGGCCCTGCAGCAGCTCCATTTTTAATTTCATTAATAGCCTGCACAATATCAGCTTCATTAATATCTATGTCAGCTAAATATTCACTATTTTCATCCCTTACTTCTATATCATTATCTTCATTATCTATTCTAGGGGTGAATTCTCTCTTATATCGTTCTGCCAGTATGTTTGCAAATTTCCTTTTTTTCATTCGTTAATCTCCCTTCAATTCTCAGAGGGCCTATTTCTATTCTTCTTTTATTCATCTTCTTCGCATATGAGTATATAGTTTGGGGTTTTGCTTGATATTTAATAGGGTTTTTTCTTCCAAGTCCCGTTTTTCATTTTCTTTTGATTGTATAATCTTTTGTTCTGCATGTTTTTTCTATCTTACTTTTTAGTTCTATAACTTTCCCATGCATTTTTTCTTTTGCAAGACCTTTTTTGCCACTTTCTGATTTTCTGGAACAAGATCCTTCTGTCTCTTGGTATGCATGAATGATGTTTACTTTTCTTCTTCGGTATATATTTTTTCCACTATTTTCTCCAATATTTTATATAATATCTCCGTATTTACCCTTATGTCATCACTTACGAAAATGTTATCCCATCTTTGTTAATTCTTCATTAATTTCTGACCATTTTATATATTTTTTCTGTAGAAGTTGTATTTTCCATATCCTTCCCACTTTTCATTTCTTGCTTATCTCTATTTTCACTTGCTTTGGAATGAACTGTTAATTCTATGACATTATGGTCTGAAATATTCGCATTATAACTATTATTTCTTTAACATAATTCATCTCGTTCACAAATACTAGTCTAAAGTATTTTCCTTTCTTGTTGGCAGGTGATTTATTTGTTGAATGTTGTATTCTAGTAGCATATCTAATAGCTTTTCAAATTGCCTCTTATCTTCTGCACTACTATTACTCTCTTTTTTATATGTATAAGTACACAATCTCCTATTCGTTCTTTCCATTCTACGAAGGAAAGTTGCAAGTCACCAGATAGGAGAATAGTCCAGTCCTTGTGATTTCTACATATATCATCCATTTGTCAATTATTAAAGTCAAACTCTTTAGTATTAGGAGGTCTATATATTACTATGTTCATCAATTTTTCAGATTCAAATTCTACCGCTATTAGTTCACATTCTGAGTTTACTATATTTCTCATATATTTTTCCTTGTTTTTTTGTTTTTTCCCATATATTGCGGTTCCCCTTGATTCCTATTTTTTCTATCTGATCTATAAGTTTGGAACCCTTTTATTTGATCATCATTCCCACCCAGTCTCTTGGAATACCAGGTTTATTCACTTATATTCATTATATCTATTTTCTTTTCATTTGGGTTAGTTCTTCTCCTAAGTTACTCATATTTTTCTTTTTGAGTTACTCGTAACTAAACCCTGCGCATTATTCATCACTATGATGGTTTGCGTGTTTTCTCCTTCATTTAATACTGGTAGTAATAAGGATTTTTCCCATGTCTCTTTCCTGTTCTGGTATGTTTTGTTCTTTTTTTCATTTCCAGAAATTCTGACATTAAAAAATCCAACTTTTCCATAATATTTGATCTTCCTTCATCATAATTATTCATTTTGTGTCTGAATCTGCAATTTTCTTCCGTTTCTGCAATATCCTCTTGCATAATAAATACAGTTATTATCTCTTGAGTAGAATTTCGGAGCTGATGCTTTGAAATTTTTTGCTGACACCTCTGCATATCTCATTGGTGGTTTGCTTTCTCTTTTACCTGATATTCTTGATTTCTCTCTTTATTTGTTTCTTTCTTATTTTGGATTTTATTACTTGGTTGGTTATTTATTTGATTATGATTCATGGCTACAGGGTGCATATATTTGCATTTTTTGTCGAACTTACATCCTTTTCCTTCTTTTAGGTTTTTACATATTTTTGGAGTGCAGATCTCTGCAATCATCCCCATATCCATCTAAGTATGCACATTACCATATATTTCATAGTTTTTTGACATATCTTAGGATGTTTGTAGTAACATCTTTCTCCAAATCTGCAATTCCTCTTTTCAAAAAGGTTGCAGATTTTGTCTTTCTTGTCTATTTTTTCCTCTTTCCCGTCGTGTATAGATCTGGTAGAGCCTCTTCGGGATTTGCTTTTGTTTTCTGTTGTCATATCGTAATTTATTTCTTCGTAGGTATGCTGCTTTATTGCCTCATATGTAGTATCAATGAGTATCTCTCTGCATCCATACTTTTATCTTGTTTCTTTGTTTTCCTTATTTTTTTCTGTCATTTCATTTTTGTTTACTTCTCTTCCGTTTTCTCTTCTTCTTTTTTCTTCTTCTTCTTCCTCTTCTCTTCTTCTTCATCCTCAACTATTTGTACATTCAATCTTGATTTAATAACATTGTCTATCCATGATAGACATGTTGAACAAAAAATTCTTGTATCTTTTCTCAAATCTTGTATTACCTCAGCACACTGTGGATGGGTCGGAATGTTGGCATACAGCACATTTTCTGATTAGGTTTTTGTGGATTGACTATGCTATACCAAACCTTACACAGGTTTGCATGCTTTTGGCATTCTTTTTCCTAATGCATCAATTAGGATATTTACAAGATTCACCTTATTCATTTCTTTGTCGAATATGTTGGTTTATGTATATTTTCTTTATGAGTCTCTTGACCACTTGGATTTTATTTGGAACTTCTTCAATTATTTTCAAGATGTTTTCATTAGATTTGTTCCAGTTTGAAGGATTATATCCTTCTAATATATCTATGAATGCGTTTGTATCTTTTGGTTAGGACTGTTGCTGATTTCATAGATGAGAAATGCCAGTTCCCTTCCTGCTACCTCATCGTATTGCGAATCTGCTAAACACGCCAAATTACGCCACCTCTTCCCGCAGTTGGAACTTACTGCCATCTTGTTCTGATTTATAGTATTACACTTGATAAACTAACTTAGAAGACGCTTTTATTCTACTATTTTCACACTAATCTTATCACCGATAGTTCACGAACACTTCGATATTTCTCAATTCTAGTCGTATGTTAAACTTGTGATATCTGTTGATTAATCTGACTTCACGCGGGTACGTCTCACCAAGCAATATGCTACTTAGCTACACGAGAGAGAGAGAGAGAGAGAGAGAGAGAGAGAGAGAGAGAGAGAGAGAGGCCACAATGACGTGGCATCCTTTTGAATGACCCGAATTAAGATGACCTCAGGTACGCATCTTCTTTAAAACTTATTCAACATTCACAGCATCAATGTTGCAAGGCAGATAGCAGTCCATTTCTCCCGGCACCAAGTGAGGAGTGGCTGCGTGGGTGCTACAATAAAGAGAGAGAGAGAGATAGAGGTCGAGCAGAGAGAGATAGGAGAGAGAGAGAGAGACCTCGTCAGTCACCTGATGGTGCGCCTGCAGGAGTTTTTTGAAACGCAAAGGTGAAACGTAAAGGAAAATAGAGGTAGGAATCGTATACGTAAACAAACGAGAGGTTGGAATCGCAAGCGCAAAGAAAACGAGAGGTTGGAATCGCAAACGTAAAGAAAATAGAGGTAGGAATCGTAAACGTAAGCAAACGAGAGGTAGGAATCGTAAGCGCAAAGAAAGCGAGAGGTTGGAATCGCAAACGTCAACAAACGAGAAGTTGGAATCGCAAACGTAAAGAAAACGAGAGGTTGGAATCGCAAACGTAAAGAAAGCGAGAGGTTGGAATCGCAAACGTAAAGAAAGGGAGAGGTTGGAATCCCAAACGCAAAGAAAACGAGAGGATGAAATCGCTGAACGAAAAAAAAAAGACGCAAGGTTGGAATTGCAAACGCAAAGAAAAAGAGAAGTTGGAATCGCAAAAGGTAAGAAAAAGAAAAGCTGGAATTTCAAACGTATAGGGAACGAGAAACTGGTATCGCAAACGCAAAGAAAACGATAGGTTGGAATCGCAAAAGGTAAGAAAAAGAAAAGCTGGAATTCCAAACGTATAGGCAAACGAGAAACTGGTATCGCAAACGCAAAGAAAACGAGAGGTTGGAATCACAAACGCACAGAAAACGAGAAGCTGGAATTCCAAACCTACAGACAACGAGAAGTTGGAACGGCAAGCGCAAAGAAAACGCGCATTTAGAACTCCAAAAGCAAAGAAAACGAGAAGCTGGAATTCCAAACGTACGGGCAACGAGAAACTGGAATCGCAAGCGTAAAGAAAACGAGGGAAGGTTGGAATTGCAAAGGAATCGGGAGCGGCTATTCTCAGCAGCTGGCAAATCTGGCGATTGAATCTGTCAATCAATGTCAATTGGTAATTGTTCCCAGGCGAAGCATCGTTTGCATTAATTTTCGATTGGAAAAAGCATCACTTGCTTCATTCGGGGAATAAAATGTATCCTGTAGAATGAATTAAAATTTTACTTACTTGGGGAGTAAGCCTACAAACTATTTTGCTGTTGTTGTTGTTGTTGGTGGATGGGGGGGGGGGAGGGGGGGGGGGGGGGGGGGGAGGTCTATAGAAAAGCCTAAAAAGGTGTTTAGCGTTGAGTTATAGATACGGGAATGTCAGGATAGGATATTTCATATTTATTTATTAGAATGAAAGTGTAAAAAATAAATAATGTGCATGTTGAACAGTACAGAACAATACTTTGTAATTTAATATAGCGTATTTACTTTAATTTTCGTAACAAACCTTGTTGGTAGATAAAACGTTAGTTTTCAACATAAACTGACATTACAAAAAATTAGTTTCTAACATCAACTGACATTGCTGAAATTCAGGAAAATAATTCGAGATCACTGTTTTCTCTATATAAAATCACCCATACAAACAACCGCACTCTAGTTTAAAAAAAATAAAACGAACAAACAAACACGTGACACAAAGCAAGCACTATTCATTCCAAAACACAAACATAAATACAACTTAGAAAAAGGAAAAAAAACGCAATCTGGCAACTCCCTATAACTTCCATCGTACTTTAAAATAATAAAGGTGTCGTGCGTTAAGGCCTAAATTGCATGATGACGGGTTACATATATACATACGACCTCGCGTGACTATTATCGTGCCTAAGAGCCTTGTAATGACCCCCTATACATCACTCGGGAGATTATCTGTGGCCTTTATTTACTGCTGGGGCTATATAAACAGCCTTTACTTGTCTGGCAGTAGTGGTGAGGTCAACACGTGGGATAGTTTTATAATTACAGGTGTTTGCTCTACAAAATTCACAATGGAATTCAAGATGAGAAATTCAGTTATGGATTGTTTTAAGCGATTGACGATGCGAACATCAAAATTCAATAGAGCATCTTGAAGAGAGTCTAGTTTTCATTTTCGCTTACTCGGGGAGTAAGCCTACAAACTATTTTGTTGTTGATCTTGTTGGGGGGTAGGAAAGGTCTATGGAAGAGCCTGAAAAGGTCTGAAGAAGGTGTTTCGCATAGAGTTAAAGATGCAGGAATTTTAGGATAGGATATTTATAACTTATTTAATAGAATAAAAGTGTAAAAAATAAATAATGTGTATGTTAAACAGTACAGAAAATGATTTCTTATAAAATATAGCGTATGTATTTTAATTTTCGTTGATGAAACAACGCGCTATTTGACCATAGATTTTAGCACGCGCCACAAGTAAGCTGGAGTTCGGATCACCCACCTTGTTATCTTTAACATTTAAAGGAGAAAAGAAGATTTTTAAGATTCACAGGCCAAGGAATGTTCTCTTCATACCAAATTCAATTGGAAATTATCTTTTTTTAGAGATGACAGATGCTGATGGTTTAATTCAATAAATTCTTTTTAAGTTAAACAAACTTTTCCTCATTACTCGAATGTGGCTGAC
>NC_061105.1:7932298-7934798 GCF_015104395.2 Macrobrachium nipponense | reverse complement strand
TTTAATTTTCGTTAGGTGAAATCAGTCACATCAGCTCTCGAGGAAGCGTCAATAAGATTTCCCCGAAGGAAGACATTCTCTATACTAGGTTTTTTTTCCATCTGTCCATCCGCCTGTGGTGTTTTTGTATGGTAACACTGCGACCCGGGTTTTAGATAGTTACATTCAGCTAACATTCAACAATAATAACAATATCCTATTTCGAATATTAACGGTGTAATTCGCATACAGTAAATTATTAAAACACTTTTCAGTTGCAACTGTACACCCAGATATCCTTTTATTTACCTAAAACTTACACATAGCGTAACTATTTACAGCCCGGACGCAGTGTTACCATACAAAAACACCACAGGCGGATGGACAGATGGAAAAAAACAGAGTATAGACCCTTCAACACAGTAAAGTGTACTAACACGAAATGAGTGATTTATGATCATTCAAACCAAGCACTAGAGAACTTTCGGCCATGCAGCGCTAAAGATCGTGATGAACCTCACTCTCTTTCTTCCTTACGTTTATATAGATATAAAGCCTCTTTCTTCCGTTTATATCATTCTTGAATTCTCTAAACTTGAAGAATGACTACCTGTATATACCTAATGGTTCAACAATCTTTTAAGCCTAAAAAAATGAAAGAAAAGACACTTTTGAATAACAATGAAAGTATTTTCTACTTGGAAGGACACAAAGAAAGTATTGTAACTTGGAGAGAATTAAGAAAAATACAGTTTTCACTCTTAGAGACAGGTATGTCTATTCTTTAAAAAAAAAAAAAAACGAAACGCCTATTAGCCGTAACAATAGAAAAACGAGACGGTTCTTTAACATAAACCAAAAATAAAAAGAAAAAATATATTTCAGATATATTTAGTCCTTTCAAAAATGTATTTTAACTTAAACCCCCCCCTCCCCACCCCCCCCCAAAAAAAAAAAAAACTATCAGCCTTAACAAAAGAAAAACGAGAGAGCACTTTTCAACACAGACCAAAAGCGAGTGGAAATTTTTATATTTTTTTCATTTTTTGTTTTATTTTTTTTTTACCGCAAGAACAAAGAGGCATTCAGCCTCATGCACAAGAGGCCTTTTGGGAGAAAACAAATTGGCAGCAAAGGAATATCTTGACATACTGAGGCTGCTGCTTCCAATAACAGCTACCTTTTTTTTCCGACTCTAAGAGCTTCTTGGCGGCTGAATAGAAAAGAACAGGTCGGGTCCTCGAGTCAAGTCCCACTTCCAATGGCTCTCTCTCTCTCTCTCTCTCTCTCTCTCTCTCTCTCTCTCTCTCTCTCTCCCCGAAAAAAAACGAATCAAAACGACTGAATGAGAGAGCAATCGAGCCCTTCAGGGAGCCACCCCCCCCACCCTTCCCCCCAAAAACCCCCATCACCACCACCACCGACGCCGTAAGGGCTTACTGAAGGAGGGGTCGATTCACACCGCCTGAGGATCCTCACACACATACTTTCTCTCCTCAGGCAATTGCTTGCTTTTTCGGAAGGAGAGGGTGAAGAGGAGCGTACGCGAGGGGAATCGGGGAAGGGGGAAGGGGAAGGGGTAAGGGGGAAGGGGAAAGGGAGAAACAGAGAAGCGGAGGCAAGATAGGACAAGACTAAAAACAGGGACGATAAAGGTTCTTCCTGAGGTGGAAGGCAAGGCAAGATAGGATAGCAGATAGGGAACGAGGGGTGAAGAAAGGCTGAAGGGAGAGGGGAAAGTGAGGAAGAAAGTAAGGGGAAATGGGGACGGGGGAAGTGAGGGGAAACGGGCAAGAAACGGAGGGGAAAGGAATGCAAGAAAGGCGAGGAGAAAGCTCACGAAAATGAGGGGAAGGAGAGACGTAAGCAAATAAAAAAAAAGACAAAAAGAGGGACAAAAGAAAACGAAAAGAGAAAGAGAGAGAACGGTAAACATAAGAAAAGAAGGAAGAGGAAGATGGGGGAGAAGTGGAGGTCATAACACACATCGATATTGACACCACCACGTGCATTCCCGATCACTCAGACAAGTTCTCTCTCTCTCTCTCTCTCTCGCAAAAAGGCGTTCCTCCTTCCAGGCGTCGTCTTCTTCCTTTCGGCCGTAGTGCGCGCGAGCGCGCATGCGTGACATGACTTTGCCCATGCATCAATAATGACATGAGTCACGCATCCATAGTTCATGATCGATTTCGCCATGTTCCCTTTCCACCTGGAGAATGTATGCAATCATTCATTATTGCACGCATGCATATCAGTGTGGTGTATATATATATATATATATATATAATATATATATATATATATATATATCTAAATTGGTTAAAGGAAAAATATACATGAAGATGTAACCCCAAAGAACCCCAGAGCTTTGTACATTTGTACGTATATTCGAAATGTATACACATACAAAGATATATACTCTCTCCTCTCTCCTCTCTCTCCTCTCTCTCTCCTCTCTCTCTCTCTCTTAACACCACATCTCGGCGCATGGCAACAAAACTTCGCGAAAAAAAAATCTAGA